>NC_142048.1:33138464-33292083 GCF_982192425.1 Myodes glareolus | reverse complement strand
CCTTAAGTAGATTGAAGGGTTGCTCTTCTCATTTTCTTCTGGTTTTCTGTGTTTATAATTAGAAAGAATTGTGAATTTATAATTCATCTGCAGCAGTATTTTCTTTTTTCCTTGACTTTTTTTTTTCAGCTATATCACTTTGTTCTCTCCTCCTGTGTGAATATTAATCCAACTCAGTAGCCAGGTTAGCCCTACCAACAAAATGCATGCTATGACCCTCTGCAGTCAGTCAGTCCTCCTGTTAATTAAACCTTTCGTAAAGTTAATCTTGAATTAGTTCTAGTAATTATATGGTTTTTAAAGTTCCTTATATGAGCTGTAATACTTTGTCACCTACTAAGTGAATTAGAACAGTAAGAGGATTCTTAGATAATTGTATCTCTACAGCCATTGACTGTTTCAGAATCTCTCTCCCATAACGTTCTTGCAGTCATCCAGAACTATCTGTCTCTAGGTCACATATTCTAGTATAAACAGGAGGCAATGTTTTCCCAGCCTAGTGGGCAGTTACCTTCATGGCCCTGACAAACTGCCTAGTGGTGACTCCTAGTCTCTTTGTTCTATACAAAGAGTTAGTGAAGCTTCAATGGATATCAGATAAGTGAAGAGGTAAAGTCCACAATGTATTGAAAGGTGTTTTTTTTTCATACCTTTAACCAAACATCAAGATTAACAGCAATGTAGGTAAATATTGCAGACTTATTCCTGAACTTAATTTTTTTAGCCTTTTCTTAGTCAGTTACACAATTAATTCTAGCTTTAACAATACGAAAGAGTAGCCTAGAAGTAGAAAATGCAGTAGCAGAATGTGTACTTATTTACTTCATACACATTCTTGGTAAGATTTGTAATTATGGGATACAGAGAGCTCAGTATAGGACCACTGCGTTTAAGAAAGAAACCCTTAGAGTCAGTTAAGGGTACAAGCTGTTTTAAAAGTAGTGAGTGGCCACTTGACAGCAAAAGACTGGTAAGTGTATTTTTTTTTTGAATGTTACACATCAAATTTCTAAGCAAGTAAATATGTTTCATTCAAGTGTTACTAAAAAGTGACTAAGTCTTTATAGCATTTCTGACCGTTTTATGTCAGTTTCATAGAGTAACAACAAGAACAAGTTTAAAAGTTAAACTATAAATAAATGTAACATTTTGTTTCTTGTTGCCAGCATATTTATCATGAATGGGCATTTTGTAGGAATTTTTATAGAGGCATGTGAAAAATTTAAATAAAATGAATTTTTTAACATTTGCAGTGATTTTATAATATTGTAGTTTTATTTAAGCAATATTTAGCAGATACCTTAAAACTATTAATAGTTTTTATTGTATACAACATTTAGCTTTTATGTTTGTGAAATATAAGTTAATATTTTATAAGGCATAATTCATACTGTTTTCTTCTAGGTGTGATTTCTTACACTGAATATCTTTTTCTTTTATGTATTTTAACAAGTAAGTATACTCATTAAATTTATTTCTAAATGTATTTTTCTTATGATCTTAAAAATGTGTCTTTCTTAGCATACTATTGGAAATTAGCTCATGTGTATGTCAGCTGTTGTACAGATTCATGTCTAATTATCACAGGAAAATGTCAAGTATAACATTGTCAGAGTTAAAACCCTATATATCTTGGCTTGTGACAATAATAAAATTTTCATAAATTATAAATATATTATTCTTTGGGGTTTAAGGTACATGAGACCCTAAAGATCAGAACTTATAATAGTTTATAAAGCTTCTATTATATGCATTTAAAGCAGGTTTTCTGTAAGTCTACTGTGAAAGAGCGGCAAGTCTTGAGTCTCCTAATGCTGGGGAGCCTATACAAATGCCTGCCATTGTCCACTGCAGTGGCTCGAGCTCTCTGGCACGTTATGTTTATGAAATACATGGAAGGTTTACTAGAGCTTTTGCTTGACTTTGTTTTCATCCATAAGAGGAAATTGTGTGCTGTACTCACTGAGCTTGGGGCACCTGGCCTTACCATTTTGGCCTCTGTCCCCAGGGAGGAAGCCCTGCTCTTTGAGCCGTCAGTGCTTCTCTCAACACAGACTAGCACCATTCAGAAACACTAAAGAGCCCTTACTTGGCCCCACTCCTCAAGTAGCTCTCTGACCATTCTCCTTTAATCTTTTCATCATGCTTTATTTTCTTCATAGAATTTAGATTATTTGAAATTACTGGTTTATGTGGTCACTCTTGTGATGACTGTGAAAAGTCTATAATTGCTAAATGTTACTCTTTTGGGCCATCTATATCAAGAACAATGTCTCATTCCTAGTATTCTTTCAGAAACCAATTAATGAAGAAGAAAAAAAGAATATTAGAATATTTAGGAAATTTCAGATGAGGAAATATGTAGATGTATACAAAGAAGAACATTAGTAAAACTCATTTTTCAAATTTGATTTCTATGCTTAGAAATGTTATACTACTGTGCGAATCTTACTTTAGTTGTGAGTGATATGTAAAGGGTAAGTGTGAACATGTGAATACTTGTTCATATCAAAATTTAACATTGTTTATTCCCATAATGAAATTAAATTTTAGTGTTGGAAAAGAATGCTCTGCCATTGTTAGTAGGCCGCCTGGGCTTGAGCCAGCTTGAACACTAGCAACAGTGCCAGTCTAGTCTGTGATGATCCTAGCGTGAAACCACAACGTCGAGAGGGCATCAAAGATGAATTTACATTTCTCTTTGTACACAAAATTGCAAGTTGTAAAAAATGTAATAAGCTTAGTGATGGTGAATTAAGAAGGACACTGTTGGTCAGGAGGCCACTTAGATGGGGCAGGGTGTTGTGTGGGGTTAAGGCAAACACATAATCAGCTCGCTTACTATAGACTGCTTTAATTGTCTAGTGCAGTCACATTTCCCAAGAGTGTGACAGAAAAATTATAGGAAGTCATGTGATTAGAATTAATAAAAGTATGAGAGGAAAGTATGGAGGAGTGGCCATATTATCTGTGGTATGTACCTGTGAGTGCTTCCTTCTGGCCTTTAGTCATTTTGCCTTCTAAGCAGTGCTTATAAAGGTTCATTTCACATATATTTTCTTCAGAATCTTTTAAAAATATAAAACTTGCTTATCAGATATGGTATCAGTTTTCATGAATGATAATAAAAGCAAATGCATATTTCTAAAATATCTATAAGAAGTGAACTCATAAGGTGTAGCATAATTAATAAAAACTCAGAGACAGATATTAGGGTTCAGCCTGAAGGTCAAAAAAGCAAAACAGCCACTGGCTTTTACCTCTGCCTCAGTCTGAAATGGTGATCCTGCCTCCAGAAATCTCAGAATGAGACTGTGTCTGAGACCTGTCTCCTCCTGTTTTATAATGCTCTATAGTTCTGGGATTAAGGGCGTGCACCACTACTGCCTGGATTCTATGGCAAGCTAGTATGACTACTGGGATTAAAGGTGCATGTCACCACTGCCTTGTCTGTAAGGCTGAGCAGTGGGGCTGTTTCACTCTTTGATCTTCAGGCAAGCTTTATTTATTAAAATATAAATGAACTCTCACTACAATAAGGGAAGGGCTTCCATTTCTGATATTTCCAAAGATGGTTATGATGGGTTAAGCAAGAAAGGTTATCTGCTCTTGGCAAAGTTCAGGATTTCCTATCAAATCAAGCTAGCAAGTTTATTAGTTGGGTAGGGGGAACATTTAGATTTCTGCTAGCCATTTCAGAGGAAAAGGTGAATTCTTGTCCAAAGACTGAACCTCTCCTTGAAAGGTAATCCAAGTTTTCTTTCATCCAGGTTTTCTTGTTTATAGAAACCAAACCAAAACAAAAGACAACAACAACAAACAAAACAAAACAAAACAAAAGCAAAGCATGGGCATCCAGAAAAGGATCATAAAATTAAGTCAACACATAGGGCATAAGAGTCTTCCTCAAATAAACTTGTTCCTTGGATTTTGGAGGACTCCAATTACACATTAAAGCGTATTATGAAAGTTTCTGGTTTTTGAAGTGCTTAGAAGTTTAACCACAAATCTGTACCCTCTCATGATCACATTTATTCTACAGGTGATTTTAGTTAAATTTAATTTTTTCTGAAGACATTGAACTGGTGCATTGTGCTATATTTTTACTCTTTTCTGCCACTTCAAGTAGTTGAACATAGAGAAAAAATTCAAATGTAGAAACCTCTTAGTTCTTTTTTAACAAGTAGGCAAAATATGAATATTGGTTTATAGAGGGATGGAGTCAAATATTTCGTTTGATGCTATGCAGTAAAGAGCAGTAAAGTACTTAGAAAGCTTATTGTTAGTTCTGATACTAAGTCTTAAATACATGGGGCAGGAATATGTGTCCTTCAGTATACCTTTCACTGTATTTAACTTATAGTAACATGTTGCTTTTCCTTTATTGGTTATTTTCTGCAGTCTGTATGTCTGTTGAACGTTCTTTCTTTTTCTGGCAGAACCTCATGCAGGTTTTAGAATAGCTTTCAACATGTTTGACACCGATGGAAATGAGATGGTGGATAAAAAAGAATTTCTGGTGGTGGGTACATGATTTACTGCATTTTCTAGTAACTGAATATTGCTCACTAATATGTTATGTTTTTGTGATATTGTGACTATTACTGGAAAGTGATGCTTCACTTGAATCTAATAAGCAAGGATATACCTCAAGTAATATTTACCTTATGGAAGTATAAATATATTGAGTTTTTAAAGATGAATATAGCTAGAAGTTTGGAATTTGTTGGACACTTTCTACTTGATGGATAATAGGCAGTTCTGAGATTGTTTGTCCTGCTGGTACTCAGTTGCTGTCACGCTGGCCTTGCTACTGTCTTTACCATAGGAACTTCTCTCTTTATCAGTTTGAGCTCACTTTCCTGTTCCTTTTCTCTTCATTCACTGTTACCTTATATTTTAGGTGTGTGGACCCACTTGCCTGCACACTTGCTTTCCTTCGACCAAGAGCTTTGATCTCTGGCCCTCCTCTTCTGCTACTCGGTTTCCCATCTCTCCTCCCAAATTGTTTTCCTTTTGCTTCTGTTTCCATCTGTTTCTGTGGCAAGAATGCTTTCACCGGTTTTTTTTTTCTGACATAAAAAGTAATGTTAATTTATTTCTTAGAGTAGCAAAATCTTGTATTAATATCAATGTTCAGTTCCATCTTTTTATATCTTCTGTTTAGAAATAAGAAAAGGTGGCATATAAAGGGCTCTTTTATTTTTTTTCAGAACAGACCTTTTTATTAAAATAGTTTTGAACAAGTGTTCTTATCAACACTGACTTTTGGAAATCCCATTTCTTAAAAGCTCTTTATGCACGTGTCTTTTGGAATGGTGTCTGCTTGTGGGATGGGAAAATGAAATGAAGTTGAGATAGCTGTCTAAATTCCATAGACAAGAATGATGAACTATCCAGAAAATTGGTAATAAAAAGAATGTGTATGTGGTCTCTGCAAACATCATGGCCAGCAGAGTGTGATCAGCATGAGACAAGAAGGAAGTGCAGCACGACTCAGTAGCCAGTGTTGGCTCAAACTTAAAGAGTCTGATACCAGGCAGGTTAGTTTAGCCATATTGAAGCACAGCACAATTTAGAAAATGTTTCCTGGTGAAAATTAACCCAGTCCCATGAGCGCAATAAAGCTTAAGTCATGACTACTTCAAAACTCTTTGAAATCAATTTTGTTAGATATTAGTATAGCTACACCCACTTGTTTGTTTGGTCCATGTGATCAAACTGGACCCTCTGAATGTGGCTGGCAATGAAGGCTGACTGAGAAGACAAGGACAATGGCACTGGGTTTTGATTCTACTGCATGGACTGACTTTGTGAGAACCTAGTCTGTTTGGATGCTCACCTTTATAGACCTCGGTGGAAGAGGGAGGACCTTGGATTTCCCACGGAGCAGGGGACCCTGACTGCTCTTAGGACTAGAGAGGGAGGGGGAGGAGAGGAGGGAAAGGGAAAAGGGAGGCGGGGAGGAGGTGGAAATTTTTAATAAATAAATAAATTTATTAAAAAATGTATGTAGGCTTGGGAGAGAGATGGAAAAGAGTATAGACAGTAATAAAAAGAAAAATAGTTTAAGAAAAAAAACTCTTTGTAAAGTACATGTGACCTCTCCCATAAAGATGGGTTCTATAGATTGACCACGTGTGACTTCTTAAGGGTCTTTGGAGGATCTGGTGTGGCCTGTCCATACAGGTAGGACAAAGGTCACCAGGCAATTAGCCACATCCATGCCCAGCTGTCTGGGTGGAAAATTATTTTTTTTAAACATTAAAACATGTCTTCCTTTGAAGAGACAACCCTGCATGTTTACATTCTCAGTCTCCTTAGTGTTCGTCTGTGAGCACAGGGAGCTCGTGTCCTCTACAGTAAAAGAAGCAGGAGCAAGCTTCCATTTTAAAACCACAGAATTTAAAGAATAATACTGTTTATAGCACTAGCTGACATTTACTTAGAAATAATAGGCAAAGTGCTAGGTAATTAGTTGTGGTATTTATTTTATATAGCACTCCATAAGGCAAGGGATGTTCCTTATGTTCCAAGTACAGAAAATGAACCTCAGAGAATTAACTCATCTGAGGAATGATGTCAGCAGTCTACTGTCTGCAGTGCAGTTACTGCGAGAACTTGTCCTTGTTCCTACATAAGCTCAGTAGAGCAGTAGGAGCTGAGTGGCCTGAAATAACAGTGAGACCAGAGCTGAGCTCTGACGGATTCCTGGAGGACTGCTTCTGTGTTCTCTCTGTCTAGGCCTCAGACTCCCTGTCTTTGTGTCATCGAGATCAAGGGAAACTGTAGCATTAGACACATGGAACTCAGTTGTGAATTGCCAGTACCAAAGAATGTGGTTTTCTTGTGAAAATGTAACTACAGTAGTTTAAATGTTGATGAAACTATTTTGCTTATTTTTAGGATGTACTTAGCATAGAGTATTATGTAGGTATCTTAAAATTCTGATGGAATTCGATTCCTGATTTATTTCCTTATAGCTTCAGGAGATATTCAGGAAAAAAAACGAGAAGAGAGAAACTAAAGGAGATGAAGAGAAACGTGCGCTGCTGGTAAGACATACTTTATGGTAGTTTCAGGTGGGTTTTTCCAGGTGAGAACTATGTTTTACATGTTGAAACAGTGTAACATTTAGAATTTGGATCTTTTCCTTTATTGAAAAGTTTCCTAAGGTTTAATATAGTAAAATTACTTCAGTATCTTATACATCAATATCAATATTTCTGTTAAATATTGATATTAAATATCTGTACCCACAGTCATACTCATTAAATCATTTCATCCATACTGTTGTTATCTGTGAGATTTGAAGGGTATATATCATATAATAGATTAATAAGATCATTATGCATGTAAAAATTTAAAGGTGAATATGCAAAGGTTTAATTATGTGAATGATTTCATGATAATGTTACATAATGAGTGGTAAATATAAGGAAATAAGGTGGACTTTCTGCATCTATAAGAAGTAGTATAAATTCTTTTTCTGGATTACATACCAGTGCTTTGTTCTAAAGTTGGAATTGACAGTATTTTATCCTCTCAGTCTTCATTTTATTTGTCCCAAATATTTCAGTCTTGATAATAGGCCAGTTTACATAATAAAAACTGGCTCTCAGTCCTTACTGTCAAATGCAAGGCTAGCTGCTTTTCATGCATTTTTGTCAATTAATCTATCCAACAACCTTCCTGTTGTACATAATTAAGGATGAGGAAGCTGATCATTATAAAGTTTAAATATCTAAAGCTATAATATTGTTCAATGAAAAAGCCACAGTTTGAGCCTGTGGTGGCCACTCTGAGTTCTGTACATTTATCCATCTTCAGTTATTCGTTTGCTGTTTAAAATATCAGAAATAGTTTTGCTGACATGTAATAAGAATTTAACTAGAAGTATCAATTCTAGTTATTAGTAATTTTTTTTTCAAATACGTACACCAGATAACAAAGGGAAAGGAGAACAGGAAAACACAACACACAGCACATGTGGGAAAGCTACGGTGTCAACACAAAAGCCAAGATAGAGGGCTTTGAGACACATTTAAGGTGTTTATTTTATAATAGTGATCACGTTATCTTGGATTAATTAGGTGAAGTCTGGCTAGATTATGAAATCTATATTAGCTCAGCTTCTCCTAGATGACCTGTCTTATATCCACATGTTAGTGATGCATTCCCTAGCAAATATTGAGGAAATGTAGTTTTAAAGAGCAAGTAAAAATAACAAATAAGTTGTATATAATTTTATATTACGTACATAAAGGATTTCATTACAGTGCCTGATCTCAAAGGCACCTCAGAGGTGTTGATGTTAATCTACATAGCGCTGTTAAGAGCTCATTACTTAACTTAGTTAGGAGATGTTCCTTTCAGTGTTTCTGAAGTAGTGTTTAGTTTGCCTCTCACTAACAGCAAATCCTCCTTCTTGTATTTGATAGGAACAGCCAGCCCTTGGTTTCAGTGTATTACTAATATTTTAAATAATCAAATCTGAATAGACTTTATAGTGTTTTATCTATAGAGGATCAAGTAAAATGCAAATGCTTTTGTCAAGCTGATGCAAATGATAGTAGACATGTATTCTAAACATTAGGTTGAGCTTGAAGCAACTAAAATTTATCTTAAAATAAAAAATAAGAAAAAGCCTCAAAAGAAAGTCAACCATGCTCTTGAGCCAGTTTGAAGGATTTGACTACTACCTGTATAGTGCTTTACCTGTGGAATCTTCAGCAAGATTCTTAACCTACCTGTCTCGCGATTTTTAGTTTTGCAATTAAAATGATAAAACAGTGTAGTCACCATCTGTAATTTTATAAGGATTAAATGAGCTAAAATGCTTAGATACTTACCAGTAGAAAATATAATTAAAATATAAAATAAATAAAACATTAAAAAATAAAATTAAAAATAAAATAAACATTACAAATATTAGCTAGTAGACTTAATAACAATGTCATGGTTTCTTTAGACAAAAAATTAGCATATCCAAATCAAAATACTTCCATATCAATAAGACTCTGTGTCTTCCATATCAATAAGAACAGTGTGTTGAGGTCTGTGTTAAGGTCGTACAAAATGGTACTCTCATGTAGTCCTCATGTCATTTCCGCCAGGTAAGTATTAATAGTACTCCACAGATAAGTCTATCATCAGAGCAGCCGTAGTAGCGAATAGGGCCGGCCTCTCATACCATTGTCACCACCATGCTGCCGAGTCTAGCATTGCCATCTTATGTAAGGTCCTGGGACCTATCACAGACGACATGCTTAAGAGGAACATGTCTGCTCACAGCCGTAGTCATCTCACGTACAATGAAAGTGGTTGAAATGAGCACAGAATCATTTCATGGTTAATTATATTAGATATTAAAAACTTTGCTACTCATCTTTAACATTTATCTCACTGTGTGTGTGCTTTATAGAGAATGTAGCATAATGATTTGCCCTTCCTAATTGATTATTTTGTCGTCTTTTTCTTTTTTCTTTCGCTGTACTTGGGTTCATTCTGAAATGTGACACTTCATTTGGCCCTTTGTGCTCTATGTCAGCGTCTTCAACTTTATGGATACCATTCTCCTACTAATAGTGTATGTACAACCCTTTAAATGTTTTTATGTATATAGCCCTCACCTGTTATATTAGATAATGTTATTTCTATATCTAAAGCAATATCTGCTATTTAAAATGTTTTGGAATTTATTGAATACAGTAAGATACAATCAAGCCAAAGGTTTTTTTTTAAGACTAAAATATAGAAAGTAATCGTGTATCTTTATTAGTTGTATGTCTGTAAATTAACATAAATGTGAGTGAACAGGTACCACCAGAAATTCTGGTAGAATAATTGAAATTTTATATTTTTCAGCAATGTATGAAGCATTATACAAAAAAAATAGAGCAGATAGGCTCTCTTCCTGAAGAATAAAGGTATTTTAAGAACTAAATCTAGATTGGTCAATGCCAATAAAAGCATGTTAATGAGTAGATTTTTTAATTTTTAGTTTTCATCTTTTTCAGAAATTCTGTTGCCTGCCTACTTGCTCTAGTCTTTTTAAAAGATGTATAAGATGCTGCTTGTTGTATTACTACACAGAGACAATTATGAGTTTCATTCTTTCATTGTGAAAATTTCTATAAATATTCTTCTTAATTCTGACTTTTCTATTCTCTTGAAAACAAACTTATTGGTTAGTCTAGCACATAGGAACCTGCTCAGAATAGACCTGACCCTTTCCTATAAACATGTGCAGTTCATTTAATTTCCCAGGTATCCTTCAAGCTTGGGAAGTCCTTGAATTCAGGGGACACGTGTCAAAGGTTTCACGTGCAGTTCTAAGGTGGGCACTCACCTTCCATACTGTCTAATTAGTGTAACTGGAATTTTCTCTCCACCGCCAGGTCCCGAATAACCACTCTGAGTCTTAATATATAAACTTTTTGGCCTTCTAGCTCAGGCTTATTGTTAACTAGTTCTTACAATTTAAATTAACCCATTTCTATTATTTTATATATTACCATGAAGCTTGTTACCTCACATCTTGCTTTCATGCTGCTGCTGGCGTCTCCTAGACTCCGTATTCTTCCTCCCTGTGTCTTTGCTTAGATTTCCCGCCTGACTTTATTCTGCCTAGCTATTGGCCAAATCAGCTTTTTTATTAACCAGTGGTAATAAGACATATTCACAGCATACAGAGGGGTTATCCCATATCAAATTAGCTACTCTAAACTGTAAAACTCTTACTTTAAACTTAAACTCACACTGAAGGCAGTTTCAGCATCAAGCAAGCACAGGTATCCTGCCTACTCACAAGGAACAACAGGGAATTATTGGAAAGCAAGCCAAGTCTATGGGAATCACATACCCAAGTGTTTAAATTTGTTTAAGAAATGGGAACCATTTTCTATAAAATGTACTGCTGCTTCCAAAAAAGAGCAATTTTTAGTTGATTTTAAAAGTATTTCTCTGTTAATCCTTTAAAATTTTGTAAAAACTTACAAAATGAAAGTCTCACATTAGAAATCATATGTACTTTTAAACATATAGTTAATAGTATTTATGACTTTAGTACTCCATAACCTTGTATAAACCACATTTTAACTGTAGCAGTTTCAATAATTCGTTTAATTTCATGAGTAGTTACCATACAGTTTAAACTGTGTGTCCTTTACAGTCTCGGGAGCTAAGAGATTAGCCAGATATAAACAGTCTGTATTTTATTTATATCACCCTTGATCAGAAAAACATATTATCTTTTTTATTTTATTGGTTAGCACATTTTTCATTTTGTTTATTGAGGACAATTTCTGTCTTTATGTAAGAGACATGTGAATGTGATATAACTTCATGGTCTTCTACACTCTCAAGTGGATTACGTAATTTAACTCTCTTAAGATTTTGTTTGATGTTTTGAACTTTTTCATATCACAGAAAATTTCTTACCTGTTAGTAATGATTTTTCTGAAGTACCTTCAGGAAGGAGGTGGGGTCTGGACATGAAGGCAGACACTCCCTGACCCCTCAAATAGCCTGTCCCAAGATTATTTTCTCCTGCAGTAAATTCTGCCTGTTTTCATTTTCCTACTGCAGTGAAAGATTGAAGCTACTCCCTGTGCCTATGAATAAAGCAGTTACCTTCAGTAGATCTTCTACTCTAAGTAACCCAGATTCATTTTAGATTTCTCACGTAGTAAGTTTTGGTTATTTTTCCACAAAAGAGAAAATTCAAAAGAATAAGTAATTCAAATATCTCAAAGGTTAGAAATTTTTTACTTCAGCATCCTTTATTAGAATATTTTTCTTAATTACCCTAATTATATTACTGTCAGAAAATGTGTTAATTTTTTAATACAGTTTCTCTCGTATTTTATCATATGTTGAAATGTGATTTATGGGCTAAATGTCAATATTCATAAATAATCTTTATTATTAAAAATGTGTCTTCTCTTGTTTATGATGCAGAGTTGTAATATATATGTACATATATTTACACATATATATTACCATGCATGTTAATTGTATGTTTTCTGCCTTTTCTGTCATTATTAGCAGTTTGTCTGCTTAATCTGTCAATTGGTATATTAAACTAAATGTTACAATTATAGATTTTATTGTCTACTCAAAATGGTTTTCATTTTTATTTTATCTATTTTGATACATTATGTGTGTGAGAATATAGATAAATTATTATTAGCTAAATTTCCAGTAGGCACTATACTAGATTTCTGGGTATATTTTGCCATCTAGTTTAGTTACAAGTATAGACTACCTTTTTAATTAATATTTTAGACTTTTTAATTATTGTTCCCTGTAATGATAATGAAGCTTTTTCTGATTTTAAAAGTGTATTTTAGCTCAAACTTAATGCAAATAAAATGAATAATTATAAAATAATTCAAAAACTACAATGTTGCTATGCCCCAGAATCCCCTTTATAATGTCATAATTCTTGTCTGTCCCCCAAATGGTCTTTACGTCACTACTTAGGCATTCTGAAAATATGCTCCAGGTTTACTCATTTTCACCTTATATGAATGGAATCCTTGTAGGTAGTTCTTGCTCGGTCTCTTTATTGTTTCTGGCAGTGGGTTTATCAGTTCTTCTACCAAGTGAGCATGGTGGTTCATGAAGAAAGTAGCTAGTTCAGCTTGTAACCCAGACTGTCTTCAGCTGGGCACTTCCAACACCTGAGTAATGTAGCAGAGGTGCACCAGGATTCTTCCTGTGTTACCACAGCAGATGTCCAAACTCTGTACTCAACAGTTTGAGCAAGTGCCTCCTTAAATGGAGTCTTCTTTGCTCCAGTGTGAGTGTATGGCGCTGAAGAACGTGGTGATGTAGGTCTTTGATGACACGGTCTCAACCCATTGTATGGAGTTAGCAGGACTCTTACTCTTGCTTCTGTACTGTAAGTACAAGTGTCAATCCAAAACCAAAAGCAAATAGTATTTGTAAGAACCTTTAAGATGTGTCTGTGTTAGATTTTTGTTTGGCCTCTTCATTTATTTTCATTGAGCAAGCTGGTGCTAATTACTGGTCTCTCATCCACAGTAACCTGCTATACCCTTTTCAGCTTTGCTTTTCTCATTAACTGGGAAAGTTTTAATTAGAAGTTCAGTCAACTTACATTTGTATGATTACTTTCTGATGTGGAATTTAGTTATTTTTTCTCTATAAATCATTCTTTTTTTCCTAGTTTTTCCTTCTTTAGATTAACTGAAATTTATTTTTTAAGTTTTGAAGATACTCAGTGTATTTCTTTGTTTGCTTTCTTAGTTTTTGATGGATATACCTAAAATAAAAAGTCCTAGGCAATATCTTTATGTTCTTCCTTAGTAACAATCCTAAGTTAACTTCCTAAGTTAACTTAGGCTAGTTAACTTTGTATCTCTCCGCACAGATAATTGGAGTTCTTGTACAGTGTCTGCATGATTCTTCTTTCTAATATCTCAAATTAGATATTTTAAATACCTACCCCAATATCTGTTTGTGATTATTTTACTGTGTAACTTGGGCTGCCTTTGTACTCTTGATTCTCCAGTGTCAGCCTCTCAAATGCTAGGATTCCAGGCTTGTGCACTACTCCTGACCATCAATGTTTATTTAGAATTGCCTGTATATTTACTATTCTTTACCCCATTTCTCTTTTGGAGCTAAGGACCAGGCTCCATTTGTAAAGTACTTGCTGTTCTGAGGACTGGTTCCCAGAATCCACATAAAGGCTAAGTAGATGGGACATGTCTATAACCCCAGCACTAGGGGATGTGGGACAAGAGTAGATGGCTCCCTCAAGCTCATGGGCCAGCCAGTCTAACATGGCTGATGAACTCCAGGTACAGTGTCTTTCTCATGGGTGGGGAGTGAAGCAGGAAGATAACTGAGGTTGCTGTCTGCCCTGTGCGTATGTACATGTATATATGTGGACACCAGACCACATGGTTAATCTCACTGCTTTCTAACCTTTGTAATCTAATACTCATAAAATGCATCCTCAAGAGCGAGTCCCTTAAAAAAGAAAAAGATGATTTAGCAATATAGTTCATGGGTAACTATATCATTGAATTTTATTTAGCATGTCTATGACTCTGGGTTCAATACACATCACAACCAAAAAGAAAACAAGCAAAACCTCTCTTTGAAAATGTCTTTATTCTAATTTAACTTACGCTTCTCAGCATGTAATGATAAAATTTATATACTGATTTTTTACTTCTATAATTGAAATTAAAAGGTCAACTCTGGATGTAATTATTTTTCTTTTGTAGGTGACCTGGGTCTCCTCCCCCCTATTACTAAAAATAGATTTCTTCTCATATAATCATATAATGTATCCTACTACAGTTTCCCCACCCTCTGCTTCTCCCAGTTCCTCCCCCACTTCCCTCCTGTCTGGATTAACGCCCATTCTCTCTCTTATTAGATAACATACAGGCTTTTAAGGAATAATATAATATAATATGATAAAACAGAAACTAACACATGAGACTTGAACAAGACAAGCAGACAGAAGGATGTGTTAGTTTTGATAGCATCCTTTTGTAGGATAGAGTGTGCAAAGGTCTTACTCTCTGTATGTTGTCTGACTGTGGGTCTGTATTCTTTCCCATCTGCCACAGAAGGAACCTTCTCTGATGATGGTGGAGCAGAGCTCTGATTCCATTGAGTGTAGCAGAATGTCATTCTAAGTCTTCTTTGTCTTTTTTCTGTAGTCTTGCTGCAGGGAGCCTCTCTGCTCTGCTTTTCTCTTTGGTGAGATTTGTTGAGCTTCAAAAACAGGAAATTGTTGTCTCCCCTTTATTATTGAGAATTCACTGCCATTACCCAAATGGATTTTCCATCTTTCTCTGTTACTGCTTTCTGGAACTTTCAGGGACACTCATTTTGTCTTCCCTGTCTGTTAGCTTCTCTCTGAAAGTTTGACAGACCAGGTGAAAAACTAGTCTAACACAGCATTAAATTATAGTTCCATGTCTCTGGGCTATTTTTATTGTTTGTTTGCTTGCTTGCCACATTTGCTACAGCAGCACAAAATATAAAGACAATTTTACTTGTTTTGTTCGTGGGTTAGTATGTGAAGTACTTGCTCTTTAGTCATGGCTAGCCTTGGGGAGTGATTTTGCTTACCATAGTGACAAATCATTATCTCTAAGTTAGTCTTTGTTCAGAACTTCCTTTGACCTTTCTTTCTTCCTTCTCTGCACTCCTTTCTTCCTATCACAAATATCACTGCGAATACCTGAATAGGACCCTGCTTTAACAGAAAAAAAAAACTTAGAAATTCTTAAATCTGCAAAGTTTAAGAAATTCCATTAATTCCTAGCCTCAGAGTTTTGACCAAAATATATAGATAGAGATAGATATCAATCAGGCTTAGGAGGTAGAACATCATTTTGCCTGTTCCATCCTTTTTAGAAGTTCTTTTGAACCGTGTCTTTTAATGAAAGTGCACACTTAACTTGTTCCACTGGTGCAGGGCTGAAAGCTGAGGTCACACAGTGAGATGTCTTCAAGAAACCTTTGCATGCTGCCTTTCGTTTATACACAAAGGCCTCAGGGCTGTCTCTTTATCACCATTTAGTACACGGTTACAGTTGTACGCTTTCTTTAGTCTATATACCTATATTCTGATATTGAATTTGCTCTGTATTTCTTCCTTTATATTCTAGTTTAAGCTTCTTATCTATTTGAGGAAAGGACTTTATTGCAGTCCTATTTATATTTTTTTCTTCTGTTAAATCTTCCTGCAGTTTTGCATGTTACAAACATTCATGCTTAATTGTATCATTGAAGTTATTTGTTAAAAATTAAATACTAGTTTGAGAGTAGACATACATGGGCATGAGTGAGGATACCACATCTTTTATTTACAGTAATAATAGCTGTGAAAATATTGGATCTTCCCTTAGATGCATTATATTTTAAAAGATGGTATAAAACAGAAAATAGAGACAGTTACAGCATTCTATAAGCTCATATTTTAGCATGATTTAGATTCAAGCTAAGTGAAGAATTAAGAAAAGCTTTGAGGGGTCTATATAGCTGTTATATTTTGAATATCTTAATTTTAAAGTAGTAAAATATACAGACAAATATAAATTTTCTAGTATTGTAACTATATGGAAGCTGAAAGAGGCAAAAGGTTGATACCCTACCATGCAGGGTATTGCTCTAACTTCATAAAGTTGCTTCTTTTCTATACATGTAAAAACCATGAATTCACAAAGTTGTTACCGTTAGCTCTTGTGATAGGGTCAATAAGCCATATTTTCTAGTTCAGTAGGTTTAATAAACCTTTTTAAAAATCATGTTTTAATGTCCTAAGTGGCAGATAAAATGTAAAAATGTTGAAAATATGTCAATAAAATGAGCCCGTTGTTAATCTAGCATCTATAAGGAAAATGCACTGTGCTACATTTGTATTTAGCCAGTTTTCCTGGCATAGTTTGTAACTGATTGTCATCAACTAAGTTAGAAAAAGCAGTAATGACAGATCCTTGTCACATGGATTCTGGGGCCACGTGGACACACAGCATGTATGTCTGTTACCTGTTTCCAGCTAAACAATACTTCATTATCAACAAATAATTAGTAGTGGACAGTGTTGTCTAGTTAATTATGAAGCTAGCTAAAATTAGAAAAATACCTTTGAAATATTCCTAGTGCATGCTATAGTTTTAATATTTCCTCCAGATTTCCTGTCTATTTGCCTGAGACAGAGTCTCACTATGCTGTCCAATCAGGCCTTGAACTTTTAGGATCTAACAGTCTCCTGTCCTGAACTCTAAAGTATCTGGGAATATAACCACATGCACCACACCTCACTGATAACTGCCTTTTAAAAAGTGAGACAAAAGAAAAGGAAAAAAGTTCTACTATCCTGCCATAGTAAATTGTCTTCTCTCTCTAACCAAAAGATCTGTAAGCCTGATAACTTCAGTATTCATTGAACATCCAGACAGAAGCTGATTTTAATTATTTTTGTTTAGAGTTTCAGGTTAGACTTGTAGTTTTTAACTTTAGAAATACCATCACTCTAGCCAGTAATGAGATGAAAATGAGTGCCCTGCCCTTGAAAGCATTAATGTACCTTCCCTTTCAGAGTAGACACAGCTGTCAAGTACTGGAACAGGTTTTCAACATTTGATTTATATGTTTTTACAAGCTTTGTATTAAAGTTTGTATCTATAAGGTATGCATATGTTTATTTTGATTTTGTTAGTCTAATGAAATGAATGATAAAACAACTAATTTTTAAATTAGATAGACATTTAATCGGTTACCACAAATTTACAAAAAAATCTCCATATACCACTTCACACAAAGTGTAAATAAAATTTTCATGTCATACTTTTGTAGACGTTAATATATGTCTCAACAAAGAGACAGATGAGATTGAAGAATTTGATTCTTTTTGACATAGCCGCATTGTGCTTAGAAACAGGTTATATACCATTTCATCCCTGAAAGCACCATGGGTCTGCTAGCTGCGTAATATAATACTGTTGTGTGCAGCAGAACAACATAAAGGTAAGTTAATGGGCTCTCTTCTCTTGGTTAGAAGAGACATAAAGCATGTAAGTTGCCATTCACTGTGACAATTCGTAGACTTATGGTGTTGTTCTTAAAACTTCTACAGGTACTTAAAACAGATGCTGAGGAACTCGTCTCCAGGAGCTACTGGGATACCCTGAGACGTAACACAAGCCAAGCGCTCTTTTCAGACCTCGCAGAGGTACAGTGAAGCCTCCACATGGTCTTTGCACGTGCCATTTTGTTAATCTAATCTACATTTGGTTTTAGACTCACAAAATGAAGCAAAAAATGTACCACTTTTTCTATTTCTTTTTTAGTAAACTGATAAGTACTATGTGCCATGTATAATTACTGTATAGAAAGAGTATTTTAATATATGCATCATACTGACAAGAGATGCCTGTTATTACTGTCTGGGTTAATTGACCTTTTTTGTTATATAAAGTGTAACTTTCCAACTTATTTAATAGGAAATAATAGTAAGTTTTAATTAAGGACTAGAAACTTGAAATAGTAGCCTATGCTACTTGTAAATTCAACTGAAATTGTTTATCCTACAACATTACAGTGTTACATGAAATACTAAAATGCTTCACTTATAAAAGATGGCTGGCTCTTATGTTAGTTTTAAACAATTAAACTTCTCCAACTAATAGTGAACAGTTTAACAAGGGCAGGGATACAAAATGTCCAGGGGTGTGATATAAACATTCAGTCAAGGAATGGAGAAGTTGTTGATCATTGTATCACTTAAGATTGCCAGTCCCCATTTAAATAAGAATCAAGCCAGCTCAGATTCTGTTGTATTCTGTGTGAACTTGATGTCGATGGACACTGTAGTGCTGCACTCAGGAGGGGCTGCCTCTCCTCTCCTATTCATGTCGTGCTACCATCAATAGGCTTTAAGTCTGTACTATTAAACTTGACATCTAATTTCCTTTCTAAACTTTAACTGTATGATTTACTGTTGGCATGCTTGGCACGCAAGCATGAGGACCCAAGCTCAGCCATCGTACATCCATGGGAAGGGCTGGCACAGAGGCACATTCTGTATTCTTCAGTGCCAGCAGGGAGGAGGAGGAGATGAGGACAGTAGCTGCTGCCTGCTGGCCAGGCAGTCTCGCCGCATTGACAAAGTCAGTTCACTGGAAGACCCTGCCTTAAAAACATTAGGTGGATAGTGTAAGAAAGACATCTAACATTGATTCCTGATCTCATGAAAGCATATGTGCATGTTTGTGTACACACACACACACACACACACACACACACAATTGTAAAATACATTTGTGACTTCTTTTGATTTTCTGTTTCTTTAAAGTTTGAAGTGGGGCCTAATTTGGAGAGTATCTCTGTTGCTGCACCCCTACATTATAGAAAAGGAAAGTTAACTATGAGTCACAACTTATTATAATTTCTCATGTTACTATGGATAGTAGTATGACAGAATTATTTCAAGATTCAAACTGAGTGAGAAGGAAAACGTAGAAATTTGCATATGTATTTCTTCATTACATATAATACACAATTTTTAAAATATTTTATGTAACTTCGATCTTAGCTTCTCATTTTATCATTTCACAACTGCTTAAAACTATTGGTATTTTAAATTATAGAGAAACCATGTTTTTAAAATTACTGTCAAATTACATAAAGAAAATTTGCATATGTCACAGCTGGCACTAATTTCTGACCAACATAATTCAAGAGTACAAGTATATTGTACAAGTACTGAAATCAGTTTGTCAGTACCAGTACTCTTAAAATTATTTTGATTTTTATAAATGAAATTTAATATTTTGTACTGTAAATTCTACTTATCCATTGGATTATTTAGAAACTTAATTATATTATGTTTGACAGTTTCCCTTTTCTGGAGATTAAGGTTATTTTCACATTGTAATCAATAGACTTTGTTAAAAGACAGTCTTAAAACTTTATTTTTATAGTTTTAATGAATTTGTATTTTATACAAATTTTGAAATTTAAAATAACTTTTTATGTGTTTAGTACTGGTGCTAGGCTGAGCCGTGCTAACACGCACTGCCACTGACCAATACCTCACTACCTCTAAACTATATCCTACTCCGTCTGAGCTGCTTCCCAGCTAATATAACTTTTAGCCAAATGTACCCTGTGGACAATGAGTGATATGCAACCACGAGACCCATCTTTTTAGAAAACCATTCTGCTTCCTGACTTCTGATGAGTACCATTTCAGCTGCACCCTCAGCAGATGTGCACAGCTGTTTAACGGTGGAGCTTTGTGATCATTTGACTTTCCTGAGTTGTGCACTTGAATTTATAAAGTAGAGAAGGAAAGGAAAGAAGAGGGAAAGGCTAACGAAGCTCTAAAGTTGGGTCTGAAGTGGGGAGCTGCGTAAAGCATTTGAGTTTGTAAGGGCTGTAATCAGACACAGTAGGATTTTGTTTGTGGAAATGTAGTTTATTAAGTTGAGTAAAGAAGGGGAAATCCTGTTAAATTAACTTCTTGACCATTTAAAAAATTACATGATGGTTTTCTTTGAAAAAAAGTATAGTGATAAATTACTATTCTAGTTCCTCTTTCTAAATGTATTATGACATTTTAAAAAATCAGTTATTATATAATAAACATGGCTAAAGGAAGCTGTTTTATAAAAGTTTGGGTTCGTTCTCTGTCATCTCCATATAATCAAAATTTTTGGAGAATATCCCTCTTTTGAATGAATTTTTCATGTTGTTTAGAAAATTCTAAATAATTATATAAAAGCAGCATAATTAAATGATGTCTAAATAACTAAACTATTTTAGATAATATAAAGTACAGGTATCCTATGACCATAATAATTTCAGATAGAATAATTTTAAAATGTAACTATGACTTTAATATTTTTGAGAATAAAAGTCAATATTGCTCAAATTTCTGTTTTTAAAATTTGACCACTTTAGTTGTAGTTGCATTCATGACGGTATCCTTCGCTCTTCATTCTAATGTTTGGGCCTCTACATTTTTGGGGTTTTTTTTCGATGTGTTTATGTTTATATATAAAATTGTCGGGCCTGCATGTATATATGTGTACCGTGTCTGGCCCTGTGCCTGTGGAGATGAGCCGCTGTGTGGGTGTTGGGACCCAAATCTGGGTCTTCTGGAAGAACAACAAGTGTTCTTGACGACTAAGCATCTCTGCTGCCCCTCTTGGTTTATATTTTGATAACTTACTTGGGAGATAGTGAATATCCTGTTTTGCTTTGTTTTTTCTTTTTACTGCTAACTTTAAATTATGTTTTTAAGCGTGCTGATGACATCACAAGCTTAGTAGCAGACACTACACTTCTGGTACACTTTTTTGGAAAGAAAGGAAAAGCTGAGCTCAACTTTGAAGATTTTTATAGGTGAGCTTTATTTCTGTTGAAATTTATTAGACTACTAAAGTCAAGGGATCTCGGGAAATCATCTACTACAGTGGTACTGAGCCACGCTGGTCTTCACAGAAGGTACCCCATGTAGTACCCACTGCCACACAGTTACTGAAAAATAAAAAATAAATACATATAATTATTATGTCTTGTGTTTTTAGAAGTATATTCCTCATTAATTTCTGAGCCTCAGTAAGCCACAATAATAATGGCCAATATTCTTTCTACCCAACAAGGTGATGTAGCCATTCTGTAGACAAGCAGGCTCCAGCCCGAAAGAGAAGCATGTGTTCAGGTTCAGCTTTGTGACCGTAATTCCTCTCCACCTCAGAAACTTTGAGCTGTTACATAATTAAATTATTTCCTATAATTAAATGTGCAGTAAACAATTGATCATTTATCTTGTTTATTTTTCATTATTTTACCACAGATTTATGGATAACCTACAAACAGAAGTTCTAGAAATAGAATTTCTTTCCTACTCTAATGGAATGAATACTATCAGTGAAGAAGATTTTGCCCATATTCTTCTACGGTATACTAATGTGGAAAATACAGCAGTATTTTTGGAAAATGTGCGCTACAGTATTCCTGAAGAAAAGGTATTTAACCCCTTATCTTCATTTTGTTACATCTATTATCTTGAAACACATTGTCTAATAAATGGTATTTTATATAGATTTATTAAATGATTTTATTAATCTAACTCCTCTGTGAATTAAAAACTATTTTGAATATATATCATTCTTCCCCTCTGTATGCCAAGGCCTGTTAATTTTGAATTCAAGTAGAGATCAGTATTCTTAGAAATACTGAAAAATCTTTAAAACTATTAGTTAGTTTGTTTGTTTCAAATTATGACTGTTATTATTTTCCAGAAGAATTCTGGTGAGTTAGATATTTTGACTAGTTGCAAACCTTGTAAGGCAGTCGATATTGACATTATTTCTGCCACCCTCTGTTTATTTGTGTAACACCTCTAATAAAAGGTCATTTGAAAAGTGCCATTGATGAGTGAGTGATCTTATCTGCATTTGAAGTGAGGCTTTTCAGCAAGTTTGGATGCCATGAATAGTTAAGAACCCAGGACAACTCCTTGTGTATTTGCTTGGTAGCCTGTGTGGTGTCAGCCCTTTTGAGCAGTTGCATTATCTAATGGTATTTGAATGCTTCATTGCAATCCAATAGAAACTGCTGTAAAAAGTCTCCCTTTAAGCCTGGGATGTTTGGGATCTATTGCCTTCTTCTGTTTGTTTATGGAAGGATCAGGTTAAACTGTTCAAGAAAACTTGCAAATAGTTTGAGTTTGTTTAGAGTGGACACATTGTGAGTTCTAACAATTCTCAGACTGACCTAAGGAATGAGAAGAAGAAAAAAAAAGACTTGATGCATTTGGCTTTTACTTTGCATTATCTTTTAACCAAAGGAGTTTTATCTGTTTTACCCACTAAGCTGGATTTTCTTAACCAGTAGATAATTCTCTTGAAATAAAAATCGTTAAGTTGTGCTATTCAAGCTATGTAATACTGTATAGGGCTTTTAGTCTGTATTAACTCAGAAGGTCAAATTGCAGGATGACTATCTTGAAACTTTTCATAGTTTTTGTAAATTAATTTCCTATCTAAAATTATTTCAGAGTAAAAAATCTAAAGTTAAATTCAGCTTTTTTGCAAGCCCAGTTTGTAGAAATATCTCTACAGATGTTATTGAATGGTAATTGCTTGTTCTGAACTCTTGCATCATCTTCAGAACAACCTTGCAGGTGTTGGCAGATTTCTTTTAGAAAAGGAGAAACTAAGAACATTGGACACTTGTCCAAGACTCTCTAAGCAAGTGTTTCTTGTACTGTACTCTACTTAGATCTTTCCCTCATCTACCACTCATCCCTAATAACAGAAAAGAAAAACCTGGTATCTGAATGGCACTTCCCATTCTACACTTCCTTTTCGTTCAGAGATATTAAATATAAGGTCTTACTAAAGGCACAAAGGATTATAATTTACTAGAAAAACTAAATAAACAAAGATATCAGCTTTCAGGTAAAGCTAAGTGCTGTGGAAAGGACCTGTGGAGACTGATGGAGAAGGCAGGCTGTTAGAGTTCCTCAGAAGTACCTTTGAACAGGGCCTGTGTGGAGTGAGCTGTTCAAAAACTGGATGAAGAGTATTTTAGACAGGAGGGCCTGGGGACAGAACAGGCTTAGTTTATTTGAGAAAATGCTTTGGCAACTAATAAAAATAATAACCAAGAACAGAGTAGGTGGTGAGAAGGGAAAGTTAGGTACGTCTGATAGAGCTCAGTAGATGAAAGAAAAAGGGGGCTTAGATGTAATTCTAATGATGAAACTCAGAGTGATTGAAAGTTGGGAGTCTGGAAAACTACCTTCTTCATTAGCTCCCTGGCCACCCACCACTCCTTTATGAGTGCTCCTCTTCACTTACCCCTGCAGTCAAAGCCAGATTTGGGAAGCTAGAACCATTGGCTCTCTGCTCTTTTTCCCCCTGTACATTTTCCAGTTGTTTAAATTTGGTTGATTACATCCAAACCTGAGATACATTATTTTTATTTCAAATGCTGTTCCTATTTAACCGAAGTAACACCAGTGGTAGCACTGTGGCCCGTGAACACAGCTTCCCAGAGCAGGTTATTAGGAGCACACTCCTTCATAGTCTTGTGCCCTCCTGGGCTGGGTCTGTCAGTGCCATGTTCTGCTTCTACTGCACCTCCCCCAGGTGTCTCGGCTGCATTTGAATGACTGAAAAAGTCATTTCCCAACAATTAACGCTTAGTCAGCATCTTGATTTTTGCATTGTCATTATAAACATATTGATGACCTGATGCTGAATCAGGTGAAAGAATAAATATGCAAAGCAAATCTGTTTTTACGGGTATCCTGTAGGTCTAAGAAATGGTGTTTAGAGGACTATCATAGTTGGAACTTTTCCAGTTATTTCATTGCAGCACTTGTTGACACTTGATGTTAACAGGACAGTGTCTTAAAACAGTTCACTGTTATCAGAGTAGCGGTGCTACCCAATGAAAGGAAGTCTGAGTGAATCCTACACTTTATTTAGAGAATTTTTCCAAATATGCCTGGTGTGCTAGATTATGAAATATATTGCACATCCTAATGTTTTCCTGTATTAAATGTGTTGCACTTATTTTAATACTTTAATTGTCAATACTAATCGATTCACATTTCTTTTCCCAAAATAGGGCATTACATTTGATGAGTTCAGGTCATTTTTCCAATTTCTGAACAACTTAGAAGACTTTGCAATAGCCCTCAATATGTATAACTTTGCAAGCCGTTCCATAGGACAAGGTAAGAAATCATTCTTCAAAATGTTTAAGTCAAAATACCCCTACCTCATTCCCAGAGACTTTGGAAGAGGCTAGTGAGATATGTTTGGTCATGCATCAGCTTACCTGAAAGTATGGCTTCATAATTTCTGTGGGAAATCAGTTCTGGAACTTAAAAGTATGTAAAGTCTAGGTAGGGAATGTGCTGATTTCTTACTGGGTTTATTTTTGGCCTTTCATTTCATATTATGAGGAAGAACTAATAAAGTTTATTGTAGAAGGTCTAAGAAGAAACCTTGAGGCTACTTGGTAACATCAGGGAACACATGGCAATCTGCACAAATTCTCACTGATGTTTGCCTAATCAGAAACCAAAAATACATGAGCAGAGCCACTTAGCCATTAAATTATTTTAACTGGTTTTTGAGACTGATATATAAAATTGAATATCTTTTTTTAATTTACAAAGAAATACATCTGTCATATAACTTCAAATACTGATGTCTTCAGGACTCCCTCATTCTTTGCTCATGGGTTGACTAAAAAGCCAAATCCTTTTACTAGGATTCTCTCCCTTATAACCGTGTCCTCTTGCTGTGTGGTGTGGTGATGTCTTCAAGTCAATTTTACTAGCCTCTACCAGAACCTATTTATGTTAGATCTCAAATTATAGTTTTGAATTTTTTATTTTCAAATTCTAGGAAAAAGTCACACTACACTCTCCCCCCCCAAAATGTTGATGATAGTTAGTTCTCTCAAAAGCATAGAAGGGGTCGGAGCATTAAACCGTGAAGGCCTGAATTCAAACCGCCAGCTTCGGAACCACTCAACACCCATGTTACGTCTGTTATACAGCCTCATTTTGTTCATTGAATAAGACAGACCTGAACAATTTTTATATTTCATTCTTTCTCTAAACTATATGCTTAGACGTTGGAAGGCATGTCTCCACAAATGATATATATTATCACAAATAATATACATGTCTCCAAACGATACTTATATGATAATAAATATTTACATCACAAACAATAGAAATATATCATGTACTTAAAATGTAATATATCTTACGGCAATAATATATCCTTTAAAAATAAATTAGTATCTGTTTATTTGATTCAGAGCAGAAAGCTGCTTTCTTATTTTGTGGGACTATAAAAGAGGAAAATTTTTTAGTCTCACTTCTTCGAATGTTCAGATTAATATTTGGATTAATACCTTTCTCCTTTGCTGCTGTCAGCACAACAATTCAGGCCATTGCTTCTTAAAGGGATTTGCAAAGGCCACCTAAGTGGCATTCCTTCCACGAGCTATTCCTGAAACACGTGGAAGACTCCCCTAAAACAAACTTCACCTTTCTTTGCTATAATTGCTGTGGGAAAACTGTTCAAGTTCCCCCAGTACCTGCTAGAGAGTGTGCAGGTTCCTGACCTCTCTGTCTGTGCAGCGCTTCCCCGGGTCCTCACCCAGACTGCCGATTGTCTACATACTCTGGTCTCTTCTCCCTCACAGCACATGCTCCTTCAGATTCTCCCACTGCTGAAACCATCCTTCCTGTGGGGCTTAGCTCAATACCTCATCACAGCCTTTTGAAACCGTTGCGTGCGCTTTTCTTCCCTCCTCCCTTACCCACACTGTAGACACAGTTAATCACTCATCTCCACATTCTCAGCACTTTCTGGAAAGTTTTATGAGATCCTGTATAATAGTTACCTCGGAGAATCTTGTCTCACATCTGAACTCTTTCTTGGGAATTTATCTTACTAACTGATAAAGAGTCTCTTGCTGGCAGTAGCTGTTGATTCAGCTTTCATTGATGGAGTGTATTATTAACCCAGTAGAGCCCCTGCTCACTCTTTTCCCTAAAACCACAGTGTCTTCTTCTTCCGTCAGTGACAGTGCAGTCGTGTGTCATTTACCATCCTGGCTCATGTTTAGCAAAAAACATTTTACAGCCTTTGCAATAATTAGCATTATATACTAAAAAAGATACCTTTTCCTACCTTTTCATTTTTTGTGATATTTATCTAGATGAATTTAAACGTGCCGTCTACGTAGCTACTGGACTTAAACTGTCACCACATTTGGTGAATACTATCTTCAAAATTTTTGATGTTGACAAAGATGACCAATTAAGTTATAAAGAATTTATTGGAATTATGAAAGACAGACTCCATAGAGGATTCCGGGTAAGTCTGAAGATTTCAAGCCTATTGATAATCCTTTTTAAATCTAAGTTCACATAAAAAAGAGTTTATGTGAGAGTTTAAGGTTATATATATGAGGTTTTATATATATATATATAATATATATATATATATGAAATGATATTTTAAAAAAAAACTAAGATTTCCTTACCTACATTCAAAAACAATGAAAGGTGATAAAAGATTTTGTTTGTTTTTGTTTTTTGAGACAGGGTGACAGGGTTTCTCTATGTTTTTAGAACCTGTCTTGGAACTTACTTTGTAGACCAGGCTGGCCTTGAACTCACAGAGATCCACCTGCTTCTGCCTCCCAAGTGCTGGGATTAAAGGCATATACCACCATTTCCCATTTAATTCATTTTTATATTCAATTAGGGGGATGTCTTTACTTTTGTTTTGGGGAAAGGGTATTGCCATTTGTTGTTGTTTTTAATGTAATCTTGTCATCGGCCTTCAGACTTGGTAGTAAACAAGGAAACATCACTATTCCTTGTTGCACATTGAATGTTTCCTTTAGGAAACTGAGGCTCTTAAGCTACTGCAGATACATTCCTATGTATAAAATAAACTGAAAATAATTTTTCATTACTATTTTTCCTTTGACATACTAAAAAGTTACAGGAGATCATCCTTCCTTTTCTAAAAATTGCTTTTTAAGATCTCAGCTCCAGTGTGGTTTAATAAATGTTTATATTGCTAATGTACTTAATGGACATTCCAGAAGGAGAGGGAGAAAAATCCTTTTCAATTGACAGCTGCTGTAGCCAGTCTTCCTCCTGTGTCAGGACAAACATTTGAAGTAGAACATTGTAATTCAAAGATTTGCTTAATGACTTTCCGCCCAGGCTGTTGTGCTTCAGTGCCACCTAGTGGTAGCTTGTTAACATTTCACTTGACTCTGCAGACACTTGTAAGGATATACGTAGGAATCCATTTATTTCTCCTCAAAAATAACAAGGTTTAATTTGGTATGAACTACACTGTAAGCTTTGGGCATGGTCTTCCCTCTAAGTTCCATGAGTCTCATTTCTGTTCACTATTCTATGTGTGTAATGTTTGCACACTTGTTACATGAATACATTGTAGATTCATTATCTTAATCTAGTTGATATAATCTTGTGCTTCTTTGTAGTTTCAGGCATTTAAATCTATTTTAAAGCAGTTTTGAAATAAATGTGATTATTAGTTGTGATCACTGTTCTATGCAATTGATCTTGAAAATGCATTCCTCCTGTGTGACTGGAATTTGTACCTGTGGATCGCTTATTCCTGTGTCTGCAAACCCTCCCAGCCTCTGGAAACCAGCATCCTGCTCTGTGTCCATAAATTTGGCTTTTAGATTTAGATTCTACATATGAATCAAATTATACTGGATCTCACTCACATTCATTAGGACATTTGTAATCTTCTATTCCACAGGGCTATAAAACAGTTCAGAAATATCCAACCTTCAAATCCTGCCTGAAAAAAGAACTTCATAGCAGATAAGTATGTTAACTTATGTTTATTCTAATTTACCCAGGAATAATTAAGAATAGATATTTTATGACATCTAAGCAATAGCTGGGAAGGGATTAGGGTTAGGGCTCAGTGGTAGAGCACATGTTAAGTTCTATGTTCCACAAGAGAAGAAAATAGCTGAAAGAAATATAATGATCACCTACAATTTTGTAGACAATGAGAGTGGCGTGGTTTAAAGCTGAGGACATAGCTCAGTTAGTAGAATGCTCACCTGGCATGCATGAGGCTCTGGGTTTGATTTCCAAAATCACATAAACCAAGTGTAGTGGTGCATGCCTCTTTTCCCAACGCTGGAGGTATTAGCGGGAGAGTCATCCTCAGCGGCATATCCAGTTCTAAGCCAAGCTCAGTGAAAAGAAGGAAAACGGAAGGAAGGATGCTTTTATGTTAAGTTTGCAGTTCTGTACCTGTGCAGGCACAGGACGATACATCTAAGCTGTGCTGTGTAATAGAAGGGCTTTAGCACCTACGGAATTTGTGTTACTCTGTTTGGGGAGCATGGTTCTAAATTGTTGCCACAAAAATGGCAGCTTTACCTTTAAAGACAGTTTAGGTGCGTGTCACTGTGCTAAGATTGTCCTTCTTTCAGGTCTCACAAGTAGGGATGTTTCTTGTCATCTACTGCATTGCTGAGAATCAAACCTAGGGCCTTGGGCATGCAAGGCAGCTGATCTGCCACTGGTTCACATCCCTCGCTCTTGATTTTTGTGGTCTTAAAGTCATGATCCTCCTACTTCTGCTTTCAGAGTACATGGACTATAGGCCTTCACAGCTGTACCCCTGAGTAATTCAGGAAGTCTTTCCTAATTTTGTTTGAAACAGAGAAATATCTCAAATTTGTTCATCTCCTAAAGAAGGTTGTTTTTTGTTTTTAAACATCAATAATAACTGTATAATTTTAGTCAGTCATGTTAGGATCCCATGATGGAGGTTTTGCTGCTCATTTAGAAATGAGTATGTGTTCTTATGTATATTTTTTACTATTTCCCTCAAGCTTGAAGCTCTTTATATATTTCCCAAAGTGCTTCCATATGGTAAACAGCTTTTAAGAAGAAAAAAGGAAGTTGCTTTGTGTCTTTATATTTTATGTGACTGTGACAAAATACTTCAACAAAAGCAGTTTAAGGAGAAAAGGCTTACTCTGGCTCTTAATCTGAGGGGACTCACCCCGTCCTGGCAGGAAGCTGCTGGGCACACCGCATCCACCATTAGAGGGCAGAGAGCAGTGGCTGCATGCTGCAGCTTACTGCCCTGCCCCATTTATGCAGTTCAGAATCCCAGTCAGCACACTGTGCAGTCCACACAACTCCTCACACGTCTCCCAGGAGATTCTGTCAAATCGTCAGCACTAACCAACCGTCAGGCTTTGTCAGCTGAGAAATGTAAGAGAAATGGCCAGAGTGCCATGGTCCTCGTAGAATCTATCAGCTCTCCCTGTGCTACTGTTTGTTTTTGTCTTTCTACAAAGGAACTGCAGTGACGGGTGTTCTGTGAGGTAGTTTGGAGGCCTAACTATCTACTGTCTAGTATATGGAATCCAGTTTGGGAAGCAGTGATTCAAGAGACACACAGGCTTATTTATCTGTTAAGGTAGCTGTTGTGACTTAGCTACCCAGGGTCTTCCATACTTCTATTTTAAGGAACTGTGCATTGCCTTTCGAAACAAGAACAGCACACTGACAAATTAGTGCCGTTGCGTTTCTATATCCCTGTGTTTAGTGTCCCCGTCTTACTTGTGATAGCATCCCACAGATCCTACTGACAGCGTGTTAGTGCACAGAACCATAGTGCAAACTGGTTACCCAATCCTGTTCCTTTCTGAAACCGACTACTAAAGAAGCTTCTTAACAAAACATGAACTTGTCTTAGTGGATAAGTGCACTTGGCCCTAAGCCAGCCAACTTGAACCCACTTGATGGCAGGTAATAATAGACTCCCATATGCACAGCATGGCACATTAGCGTGCTGCCTCCATGCACACATATTAGTAAACAAAATAAATACAATTTTAGAAAGCTTTTTAAACGTTTAAACTAAAGTGTTTTTAAATACTTGATTCTTATATTTCATGTGGACAGTTTTAATTAGTTTTTAATGACTGCTTCATATAAATTTTGTAAAAATTTTTATTATTGTCATTACCTTGAATTACATAAATATTGGTTTGGCATTTTATTTTGTTTTGTTTTGTTTTGTTTTTAACTAGATCCTCTTAAAACAAAGTTTGAAGGATTATGATTTATGTGCAAAGCAAGAAGCAAGTTTCTGAGCATGGATCCAAGTGTGAAGTCAGAGCATGCAGAAAATAAAGGGAAAGGTGAAATATTATGAAATTATATTTTTTCCTGGAACTGAGTTTGTCAGTGTAAAGCGAAGGAAGATTGAACCTTCTAGTTGCGAACAGTAGCCCTGGGTTTGACCCCTAGTACTACCAAGAGAAAACTTCCTGCAGATGCTAAACGTAATTAGTTGACCATGCACCTCGATTGACTGAAGTCTGAACTTTTTCATTCCCTTCACAATTGTTTAGATTACTTATTTATTAGAAATGCCATTTATTTCAAAATAAGTTATGAATGATAGGATATAGATGGCTTAAAAACAGAAACACGTTTCCTTCTGGTTTGAGCTGTGAACCTGTTTTCAGACGAGGAATATTGCTTCTGATTTGTCTTAGGGCCCCTAGACATGTTCATAAGTACCTGTTATTTACCTTGTATTTAATCACACTGAAGTAATTTCAGAAAACAAGTGAAAATTTACTAAATATGATGGTTTACATTGTACTTTCAACTTTTAAAAGTACTTATGTAATATACATTGTTGGATTTGTGTAAATTTTTGTTTGTTTTTGCTATTTGTGTGTTTTGTTTTGTTTTTGTACCACGGTCAACAGGATTTCAGGTATTTAAAAAGCAATTTAGCTTTTTTTTTTTAAAGAAAACCTAGTGATCACATGCTGATGTTAGGAGTCAGCACAGTGGTAGTAGTAATTACCACAGGGGAAAACGTGCTCCTAATTGCAAGTACAATATGTAGAAATAATATTAGGAATATATTGGATATTGTAATATATGTCTGTAGCATCAAAGCTAATATAAATGGTTTAGAAGATTGATGTATATTTACTAGGTAGAAGATAATCTTTTTGTTTCTTGCAAAAGGACCACATGCAAAATTGATCCAAACAGCCATTAGTGATGAATTCTATAATTCATTACATCAAAACAATATGTCTTAAAAGGGAAAATAAAACTTTCTATTGAAAAACCCCACTTAAGAGACTGGCCAGGAGGGTTACAGCTCAAGGCCTGCCTGGGCTGTAATACAAGCTTGAGGCATTTGGGCTGCTTAGAAGAACCCTGCCAAAATAGAGATGCTGGGGAAATAAGTCGCTCAGTGGCAGAGTGCTTGCCTGCCGTGTGTGAGGCCTCGGGCTTAGGTCCCAACACTACAAGTAAAAAAAAAAAAGAAGAAGAAGAAGAAAAAGAATGAAATAAAAGAGGGAAAGAGGAAAACAAAATCCTAGATTTTTACATTGAAAAAGAATTTTAGGATACTTAATATAACTTTGGCTACCTGATAAAATTGGTTTATACAAGGTATTATAAAATAAAGCAATGAGTTTAAGTTAATATATTTATATATTGCATGTATTATATGTTATTAATCTAATATCTAAAATATTAATAGGTTCATTCATCTTCTTCCATAAGACATATTTAGTATAAATTGCATACACTCCAACCATTTCTTTGCATTTGCATATGAAAATAGGAAACACTGGCTTTATTTTTCTAAGTTATTGAATGTGAAATTGATCTACATCAGCCTATTTATTAAAAGTAATGTTATTTTGGTGTTATTAGTATTGATTTTGTGTTTTTTAGACTTTTCCACATTCTTAGTCTGGTATTATTTATTGCACCAATATAGAAATATAAATGGGCATATATAGTATAGTATACTTGTTTAATTACACCTACTTTGAAATTTTAGTCATTTGATGTCTAGACAGAGATACCTACCTACTCATATTATCATGCCTCACACCTGGAATGTTCTTGGTAATACACGAATGTAAAATGATTGAAAACATACAAATTAATCTTTGATTATAAGTTATATTATTATACATAAGTAGAAACCTTGTTACTATGATTTAAAAATTAAATAACCTATTTAAAAATCCTTTATAAGTCTTGTCATTGTTCCAAGGAAATAACACCCATAATATAAGCATAGTCACTATTCTTTACTGCTTTATTGAGAATTGGTCTATTTATAAGGTGGCAAGATAATATAAAAATGGAAATGAATAAAATATTCTGATTAATATAAGAGAATAGTGAATCACAATTATTCCCTATGTGTCACTTTTAAACATTTTTGTCTATAAAATGGAGATAGAAATATCTTCCTGGGGTTTAGGTTACATCAATTGAAATATATTAAATGTTTTGCAAATAATGTACTAAATGCACATACAGTAGCTTCAAAATTTCCCTCTCCAAATTATAAAAATTTTACATAGAATTTTAGTGTTATGCTAAGAAAGTCTACATGATAAATGATACTAGGTACTTCTCAGAATAGTTTATAATAAATTGTTTTAGCTTAAAGTCTGAGTTTTACTATAAATCTTAATTGTAAAGCTACGTGTCTTACATTGTTATATTATCTTAAAATAAATGTACCTCCTTTGAACCAAGAAACATTATAGTCTGCTGCTGTGTGTACCAGCGAACTAATCTCTTCCTGAACACATCACTTCCTAACCTGGGGGATTTTTATGGGTTACCACTGTTCTTAAACCCACTCCTCTAGTATTACATGCCGTCAAATTGAACTCATAGCACCTCTGTTCATAAGTAAACTGCAGAGCCTTGAAGCCTTCTCAGAGTACTTCAGAGAGAACTATGATTGTTCGCACTAGAAAAATGTTCATAAAGTTTACATGGGACTTAACAGAGTGTCTATTTTGTTTCAAAGAATTAATCATTTAAATGGCTTAAAATAAAGCCAAAATTACATTAGTCCATGTTGCTAGTGTTACTATTTTACAGGAGTTATCTTATTAAAAGAACACCTAGAAATTACATTTTAAAAATTTATTAGTTATCTTTCTTTACTGTTTTACTTTGGTTTGGTTTTAGTTTAATTGAACAGTTTCACTTTGTACCCAAGGATGGTGTTTTTGTTAGGGTTTCTTTTGCTGTACAGAGACACCATGACCACACCAGCTCCTATAAAGGGTGGCTTACGTTTTCAGAGGTTTAGTCCACTACCATCAGTACATAGTGCTGGCTAAGTTCTACATCTTGACTTGAAGACAACAGGAAGAGATCTGTCTCACTGGACATGGCTTGAACCTATATGAGCCCTCATAGCCCACCTCCACAATGACACACTTCCTCCAGCAAGACCACATATACTCCAACAAGGCCACACTGCCTAATAGTGCCACTCCCTTTGACATAGTGCTGGCTGCATCTTGATCAAAAGGCAATAAGAAGTGATCTGTCTCACTGGGCATGGCCTGAGCATATATGAGACCTAAAAGCCCACCTCCACAGCGACACATGTCCTCCAATAAAACCACACCTACTCCAACAAGGCCACACCTCCTAGTAGTGTCTCTCCCTTTGGGGACCATTTTCTTTCAAATCACCACAAATGAATTCAAATGCCTTGACTCAAGCAGTTCTTTGACCTCAGCCTCCTGAGTTGTTGACACTTGGGTGTGCGTCACCGCACCTCAACCCACTTCTGCTGTCAGTAAGTAAACAGTTTTTTGAAGTGCAGTGCTTGTATTCCCAAAGGATGTAAAGCTATGAATTGTGTGCTATTCAGTAGATAAAATAAAAATCATAAATAATAAAGTATATTTTCTTTTTCTTTGGTGGACAGCAGTTTTACCTTCTTAGTAGCTTATAAAATAATGGCTTATTCTCCCATGTTATGATCTGTGAAATATCATCTTTGTAATCAATTGTCTTTATATTATAAGTATTTTGACATCTTAAAATAAGAACATACCTATAATTGTAACATTATATATGTAAGTATGCAATGCTTGTAATACATAAAAAAGCTTACTATGAAATTTGTCTTGCAAGGATAATTTTGTCCACTTTGTGAAAGACAAGAGGGACACATACTAATGAGAAATAGGGTACCTGGAAAAGGGATCTGAATAGGAAAAGATTTTTTTAAAAAATTAAGACTAAGAGGAAAAATAATTTTAAGTACGTGCACATAAAGGTAAAATATGATATGTGTTTTCGCGTGAGTTCCAGATGGCAAAGATGGCTTTGTAGAATGTAGTGCTCATGAGTACGTGGGGCAGTTTGGTGCCCTTTACCAGCGCTGCTGAAGTTTTCTAAAGGAAACAAAATTGTTACCCCGAACTTTACCTCTGGACCACAGTGTCCCAGTGGATACACGTACAGTTTATAATCATCTATGTCCGCAAGTCTGTGGTCCCATTGACATGGCATGTCACAGAACAGTAGGAGGTTCATTAATGGCGTTGACATGACACCATCTGCAAGACGTTTCTGTGAGAACAGTGGGGTTAAAATGTGTGCTACTGTTGTGCTCAGCATACGTTCTCATGACACAGTCCTGTGTTGCAGTTGTATTCACTATGTCAGTGATTTTCAGCCTGTAGGTCATGACCCTTGGGGGTTGAACGACCCTTTCACAGGGGTCACCTACAACCATCTGAAAACACAGATGTTTACATTACGATTCCTGACAGCAGCAAAATTGCAGTTATGAGGTAGCAAAGGAAATAATTTTATGGTTAGGGGTCACCACAACATGAAGAACTGTATTAAAAGGTTACAGCATTAGGAAGGTTGAGAACCACTGGATTGTATGTATATATTTTAAAAGCCAAAGAGCTATAAAGTTTCATTCTTAGTCAAAATTAGTAACTTTCTCCATTTCATTTTACTAAAAATTTTATGTCCCTCATTTACCTGTCACTAAGTCATTCAAGATTCAAGTCACTCAGCACACTCCAAAGCTGTGTGTGCTGCTGACGAATCTGAACACTTCTGGCAGCGTGGAAGCCTTTGTTATTCTGGAAATCCCTGCGGACAGGTTCCATCTCACTGGCCCACCTAGAGGGTGACCCACTCACCATCTCCAGGCCACGCCCTGCTTGCTTTCTCTGTAGTGGAAAGTGTCCCACTGTCCCTGAGGAAAGTCACATAGTAAGGGAAATTTTGTAGTTGCATGCTTTGAAAACACCCTTACTCCGGCTTTGAAGGATCTTTGGGGATCATCTATCCAGAGATACCAGTCTAGAATGGCGTACTTCATCTCTCCCTCCAAATTGTTAAAGTATGACCCCATTGGGTTCCAGCTTTCAGTGTTATTCTCAAGATGCCTGTCCTGTTTTCCTTCCCCCTTGGAAACCACAGTCTTTGCTAATCCCGCTTCGTGTAGGCTCTCCTTGCTGCACTTTGACCCAGGTCTTTATCCGCTGGCGGTGCTGGACACCGCAGTGTTTCACCTATGGACTCACAGCACCAGCTTTGAAGTATTTTGAGAATGTCCTCCCCTCTCGTCTTCTCTGCCTGTTTTTTCCTGAAATACCTGTTATTCAGACACCGCGCCTTCTGTACTCACCCTGTCACCTTCTCTTCCCTACTAGCCGTCTGTCTCCTTGTGATAACTTGTCTTTATCCATTCTTTAATTCTACCATTTAAGATCTAAATTTTTTGTCTTCTGTCTTTGTTTCATATAGTACATTACTTATTTCTAATTGTCTAATTTTACTTTCTTTGACTTTTTCTTCTACATTTATTGCCTCTTTTTTGTGCATCTGTGTGTTAGGCCTCTCATATTACAGGTTTTTGTTCGGTATCTAATAGATCTTCGCTGTATTCTTGTATTTTACAACACATTGGAATCTGTGTGTGGATAGGATGAGGTTTTAACGGATGGGTTTGCCTTTCTGTTCTTCTGGCCAGCCTGTGTGCCTATGAAGCCCTTTACCATCAACTCTGACAGGTCTTTTTTCTGGCAAGGATTCTGCCAGCTAGTTCAAAGCTTCGCGTTGATTTTGTTAGAACTGAATAGAGAGAGAGAGAGAGAGAGAGAGAGAGAGAGAGAGAGAGAGATCTTGAACCCCCCTTTATTCCTTGGAACTTTTCCATCTGTGTACAGAATCCTGAGGGGTTATCTTCTGCTGTATGTTAGGGAGGAGGAGGAAGGAAAAGGAGGACTCTGAAATCTGAATGGTTCCTAAACAGCATTTCAGCCAACCATGTATTTATAAGACAAGCTTTGATGATACCAAGATCCTTCATCTCAAGCTTCGGGGAACAGAACTATGGGAATCTACTCTCTCTGAGTTTGCTGCTGTTATAATAGTGGCATTCTTTTTATCTAATAGTCACTGTCCATTCCTGAAATTAAAATTTACAAAATCCTTTCCCTGTATTACCATTACCATGGACAAGAAAACATTACTTTTAAAAAATCAGTTTTTATTCTGTTATTTTAGTATCATTTCAAGGAATGGCAGAAATGTGTGTCCAAAAGGACATAGACAATTTAAGCTCCATGTTCTGAATGTATCTGGAAATATGCATAAGAAACTTAAAAATCGTTGCCTTTGAAGATTTGAACTTTTGTTTTTATAATTATTGAGTTGCTGCTATTTTTGAATTTTCATTTGTTTTTTTGTTTTTCAAAACAGGATTTCTCTGCAGCTTTGGAGCCTGTGCTGGAACTTGCTCTGTAGACCAGGCTGGCCTCGAACTCACAGAGATCCGCCTGTCTCTGCCACCTGAGTGCTGGGATTAAAGACGTGCGCCACCACCACCCTGCTTCTATTTTTGAATATTTTTAACATGACCACATTTACTTTTTTAAAGATCTATTATTTTTTATTGTGTATGTATGATTGTTTACCTATAAGTATGTATGTCACCGCATGTGTGTCTGGTGCCCTGGAAGTCCAAGAACTGGAATCAGATTCCATGGAACTAGAGGTCCACTTAGTTGTGCGTCACCACGTGGATGCCGAGAGCCAAACCCGGGTCCTCTGCAACAGCACCAACGGCTTGAAAACACTGAGCTCTACCACTCCAGCCTTGTGTTTACTTCACGGGAAGTGAAGGTTTATTTTATGTGTGATTACTACTGAATGTGGGGGAGTACCCACAGGTTCCAGGAAAGGGTAGCAGATCCCCTAAAGCTGGAGCTACGGGTAATTGTGAGCCATCCAACATGAGTGCTGAGAACCGACCCTCAGCCCTCTGGAAGAGCAGTCCATGTGCTCACTCACGTGTGTACATCAAGACAAGCATAGTCTTCAAAGCTTAGCATCTCAACTTGATGAACAGTTTTAATCACATTTATTTGCAAGACACTTACTGGTGACTGTACTTCACGATGGCCCTTCTCTAAGACTATCGCCAGACGAGCAGCTTGAAGCACGCACGTAGACGAAGCAGGTAAAGGTAAACAGATTAATATGAGAGCGGGTTTTAGACCAGGTAAAATGAGAGTCGGGGCAGAGTGGAAGACAATGAAACTAGCCACTCGGTGCTGTATATCGCTCTGGGTGTACTATGCCAGTTAAAAGTTCAAGCTGAAAACCGAAAAATAAGTGCCATGAAATCTATACTTTTTTATGTCATTGCTCTTTGGTCCTGAGAAGTTCTCAAGAAAGCAGGTATCTTATGTACCGTTTGTGCCGTAATATTTAATTACAGCGAGTGTACAGAAGATTAGCTGTCTCAAAGATCCTTTTGAAATCAGATTGCACATCAAAACTGCATTGTGCCTGCTAAGCAAGTGAATTTCAGAAAGAGGAGAAGGTGATGTCAGGGCTTAGTGCAAAAGGAACAAATAAAAGAATAGGATTTGCTAGTTGTTCAGCCTATTAAAGCATAGCCAAATGTCAGCCCCCATTTGTCACGTGTGTGTTTCTAAAATATACAGCCGCTCAGTCCATGCAGCCTGTTCAGCTTGTATTTGGACTGAGAAATAAATTAGGAAACAAACAAATGCTAAATTGCTTATGCTAACAACTCAGTTTCTGCTTCTGATACTCACTCTGCTAGGCAGAAAATGAACGCATGTGTTTTTGCTCCCAAACACATGCAGTTTCAGAAGCGAAGCTGAATTCCTATCCATAGTATGTGGACTCCAAATGCATCATATGTTCTAATAGTTATAGTACACAGGGATATTTTCTCCATAAAAAAAGAAAAAGAAAAAGAAAAATTTTAAAACTCTTGGGAGGTGAGCTTCAGGTAGTCACTGGTGGGAACCAGATAGCTCAAAATTCAACTTTCTATAAGCAAGCAGGAACCAGAATGTACAGAAGAGGGGCCTCAGCCCGAGCAAAGGCATTCAGTGGCAGTTGGAACTTGAACAGTAGTGAGTGAGCCTGCAATCTGGGAAGGGGGGACAATTTGCTTGAACCCACAGTTTTCTACTAATTGTATGGATATAATGTGCTTGAAACAGCAATGAGATTTCTTCAGTGAGTTCGAAACCTTAAGGGATCCTGAGATAAGTATGAACAAGCATGTGTGTGCCTCATGCACAAACACAAGTGACTGAAGCAGAAAATGGGAGTTTCTTATAGATTACAGATGCAACATGTGCATGTACGTGTGTGTGTGTGTGTGTGTGTATGTGTGTTGCTGGGTGTTAAACCTAAGACTTCATGCTTGCTAGGCAAGTACACCTGGGCTACACTCATAGCCACAGCATAACTTCTTTCAAAAAGATTTTATGTTTATTTTATGTATATGAGTATATTGCCTATGCAGCAAGTATATGCAGTTCCTGTAAAAGCTAGAAAGGGGCATAAAAAAAACCTTGGCCCTCTGGAAAAGCAACAAGAACTCTTACTGTTGAGGCACCTCTCCAGCTGCAAGAATAATCTTTTTTAAGAAGATTGACAAATACAAAACAGGTGAGCAACTGTGGATCAGAATTAACAGCAGCCCAGGCCGTGGTGACACACGCCTTTAATCCCAGCACTTGGAAGGCAGAGGCAGGCGGATCTCTGTGAGTTCAAGCCCAGCCTGGTCACAGAGTGAGTTCCAGCACAGGCTCCAAAGCTACACAGAGAAACCTTGTCTTGAAAAAAAAAATTAACAGCACAACAGCATTGAATTTAGACACTGAGAATATAGATGTTAGAACAGAGTACAAAATACAAAAGAGATACATGTAAATGGGGATTGCTTGTTCATTTCCTGGCCATTCCGACCTGAATAATTACACAGAGACTATATTAATTACAACACTGCTTGGCCAATGATTCAGGCACATTCCTAGATAACTCTTACATCTTAAATTAACCCATTTCTGTTAATCTATGTGTAGCCATGAGGCTGTGGCTCACTGCAAAAAGTTCCAGCTGTGTCTCTCTCCTTTAGCAGCTATATGGCATCTCTTTGACTCAGCCTTCTCTCTACCTATATCTTTGTCTGGATTTCCTGCCTTGCTTTATTCTGCCCTGCCATAGGCCGAAGCAGCTTCTCTATTAACCAATAAAAGCAACCCATATGCAGAAGGACATCCCACATCAGATATATGTGAAATAAACCATGTAAATGCAGAGAGTATTTTTTAAAAAATACTAGGAATTACGTAAGTACAGTTAGTAGGTAGAATTTCTAGAAAATAAAAATAGAGCAGAAATTGAAATCACACAGGTGAGTATGCCAAGTAACGGGTATCAAATGGATCTTCCACCGCACATCACTGCAACATCGCACAATACCTAGCTTGGGGTTTTGTTTCTCACTTGAGAGAAAGAAGAACTATATCCACCTCTAGGTTCATTATGGATTTATGCTCTTCTGTACATTGTAGGTAGTAAGAACTCAAAGGAGGAAAAAATGCTGGGGTGGCAGAAAAATGAGGCCAGAATTCAAAGTTACTTAGTAGTTGTGCATGTGGAAGAGCATGAAAAAAATAACCCTACATAGGAAAGCCCCAACACCTTCCGGGTACCAAGTCCTTGGATGGAATGCTAAGATGGAAATCAGCAGGGCAGAATGTGGGGAGCAAGGTAGAAAACAGCTACTGGCAGTCGCGGTGCTCAGAGCTTTCTGACTTCAATTCGGGATGTCCAGGTCTCAGTAAGTATCCCAAATATTAAAGACAAAAACTCCCTACCTTTGGTAAAGTAGTATCAGTCTTAGCTGTGATTTCTATTTCTGTGATAAAAAATACCTTGGTCAAGAGCAACTTGGGAGGAAAGGGATTATTTCAGCTTGTAGCTTGTCAGTCCATCATTCAGGGAGGTCAAGGCAAGAACTTAAGACGGGAACCTGCAGGCAGGAGCTGATGTAGAGGCCATGGAGGAACAGTGCTTACTGACTTGCTTGGCCTGCTTTTGTATACACTCCAGGCCCAACTGCCCAGAAGTGGCCCTGCCCACAGTGGGATGGGCGCTTCTACATCAATCCATAATTAAAATTTCCAACAAACTGGTCTACTGACCAATCATATGGAGGCATTTTCTCAATAGTGTTTTCCTCGTCTTGGGATTGTGTCAAGTTGAAAAATCCCAACCAGCACCATGTCCATTGCACCTACTATGAAGTAAATAGGTATTGTACCTACTAAGAAAAAAAATGACCATAAAGTACAATGAAAATTCAATCCAAAGAAGTACCTTGTATTTGACCCCAGTATTTGAATTAGTAGATAAAAACCTTGCTTGCTACGGTAAACTCTGTTCAAGTGAAAAAATTGAACATAATAGATGAAATGTGAATTATATACTGAAAAATGAAACTGTAAAAGCCAAAGAAAATTATAGGACTAAATAATATTTTTGGCTGGTTGAGGATTATGGAACCCTTTAGAGATAGTGTCTAGTGGGAAGCTCTTACTTAGTTCTCTGTGGGCCCTGCTCTCAGGGGAAGACTGGTATCTTGGAGTGAGTTTTTACAAGAATGTTTAAGAAGGTACTAAACACTGAACCATGTTTTTGCCCCCATCTGATGATGTGGCCTTTTCCTCCCACATATGCTCCTGCTATTAATAACCCCACCAACTCTGAGACCTTACCACCAAGCTGATATTAACACCATGTTTTCTAAAATCCAGAACTGGGAGCCACATAAATCTTTATAGTTACAGAAATTGGGGGCAGAAAATATAGCTCGCTCAGCATGCACGAAGCACTGAGCTTGGTCTTCATTTCAGCACCATATAAACCAGGCAGGACACACACTTGTAATCCCAGTGGAAGTAAGAGATAAGGAGTTCAAGGTCATCCTCAACTATGTAGCAAGTTCAAGGCCAGCCTGGAATGTGTAAGGTCTTGTCTCAAAAGAAATAAATAAAAGCAAAAAGTAAAAGTCACTCAGTTTCAGGTATTTAGCTGTAGCAATGACAGATTAATACATTAACTAGAAGTTGACTCCACATTTCAATAAAATAATGTATTTTTAAAATGGTCTCTTTGTTTATTTTATTTATCTGCATATCTTGTCTGCATACATGTCTGTACATGTTTGAAGAAAAGATCTTCTGGAACTTGACTTACAGATGGTTGTGAGCCACCATATGAGTGCTGGGAATTGTACACAGGTCCTCTGCAAGAGCATCCAGTGCTATTGACTACTGAGTCATCTCTCTAGTCCACTAAACACTGAATTTTAAATAAGTATTATTTACTATCTAGTGGCGAAATTCTTATATGAAGATATGAGTAGTGTATATATAAGATGATAGAGAAAAATAAGAAGAAACTGAAATGGTTATAGTGGCCTCAGACAAAGTAGACATCCAGGCAAGGAACGCCACCAGATACATTTGTTGGGGGTCTTAGGAGGCAGATGTCATGCAACAATTTAAATCGGGAAATGATTTAAACTCTTAGACATGGTAAAAGAGTACGGGAACAATAGAAAGTTGACTAGTGAATGTGGAAGAGAATTCTAACAAAGTAATGAACACCCCACCAAGAACAACTTAATTGCCTACTCTTCTCATCAATGTGACAGATGCCTGACAAAAGCATTTATTCCGGCTCACAATTTAAAGGTACAGTTCCTTAAGGCATGGTGTTGGGAGCAGGGAAGGCCTCTGGGAGCGTGGAGGGAACAAGGCTCAGCTGAAACATTGGCAGTGAGGAGCAACAAGAGATGAATGCTTCCCCCTCCCCCCGCCCATTTTTAAAATTGTATTTTTCCATTTAGTCTTTCCTTTTTTCCCCCATTTATTCAGTCTGGCGCCCCAGTCCTTAGACTGGTGCCACCCACATTCTTGGTGTGTCTTCCCACCTCACTTAATCCTCCCTGGAATCACCATCAGTGCCAATGAGAGGAGTCCAGATCTAGTCCACATGGTAATGAAAACAACCACCGCTGCTAGTATTGAGACGGTAACACACTCCCACTCTCGCAGCTGAGACCCAGAACACTCGCAGCTGAGACCCAGACTTGTTCCCAGGCGTCAGAGAAGTCACGTAGGTGTCTCCTAAATTGGAGCATAGTTGGGATTTTCTGAGCGTCTCCAGGATGCCAGAGAGGCTTTCTATACGAAACAGATTTTGAACCGTCAGAGGCCCAGGCTGTTGGCTCAACTCTTTAAGGCAGCTGCTGGTAGCTAGGCATTGCTGGAGCTATGGAGCTCCAACCTGGAGAAGGCAGCGCTCTGCAGGAGCCTAGAACGTTCGCAGAGTAGCTTTGTCACAATAAGGCTAAAGAGCGAGTGTGGGGAACAGCGGCTTTGGTTTGGCAATTGACGGCATGGTCGTGGAATCTAAGTTACACCACCCTAGTGAAGGAAGCACAGGAGAATGTTGCAACTTGCAGGAACCTGGGCCACACAAGACACACACAGTAGTACCGGCAGTACAGAATGTGCACTCGACAAGACTCCAGAAGCACCAGAATCAAGAAGGGAAAATCCCTCTAGAATCCTGTACCTGCAAGGTTCACACGAGGTTGCACAGCAACAGATATGTTGGCAAAGCCCAGTTTTGTTACTGCAGGGGAAGAGGAAATCGATGTTCATCATACTTTACCCTTCTGACCGCTCCTCTTCCGTATGTACCCTGTACAGTGTGTCGTATTCCACACGACAGCAAAAGGTCCTTTGTTTCCCACAACAGAATGCTCACTGCCTTCTCAAAATGAAATACACGGCCCAATAAAATGCATCATAATCTCTATATTCATTGTCCCTCAAAATCCATCATATTTTCAGTAATTTTGGTCTGGTGAAGCTGATGTCTTCTCTGTAGACTTGCGGAGCTCAGGAAACCTGGTGGTTCAGCCAAAGGCAGTCTTTTAAGGAGGATTCCCTCACACTCAAAAGACCAGTCTTTATGTTCTTTTCCAGAGTTCAAATGACTGGATGTGGTTTACCCATTTAGCAACTAATGCTTTACCCAGACCACTGATTTTAACACAAATCTCATTGAAAACTACCCTCACAGAAGCATCCAGAATAATGCTTGAGCAAATATCTGGCCACCAAATGTCATAATCAAAGTGACACAACATTAAATATCAGAATACCTTTATAGTTGTATCCCATCATCTCAATTATTTATTCTGCTCTCGTAGCATGGTTTATGACTGTCACCACCCAAGACAGACTGCCTTCTCATAGAATCTGTAGTAGATCATAAATACTTACTAGGAAAGGGAATTTTGTTATTGACTTTTCAGCCTGACTATTGTGGGTATGTGGCAGAGAAATTTATATGCTCAACATTCAACCAAACTCATGGTCATTCTGAATCTTTTTTGGCTGATCCCCCCTCAGTTTTGTGGCACTATAGGCAAATGATCTCTGTACATGACATACCAGTTCCTTCACACTGTGCCTGCACAGGTTGGCTTCATGCACCGTGACTCACGCTATTGTACAAAGCCCCAACAAAAGACCAAAACATGTCCATTTTGTTTTCTGTGGCCACCCTCCTGGAATTCTTAATTATAGGTGTGTATGTATGGGGTGTTTATGTGTGGGTACATGTATGTGGTTTGCAGGAATCTGTGGAAGCCAGGGGGCATCAGATCCTTTAGAGGTCCTTTGGAAGAGCACCAAGTGCTGGGTCATTGCTCCTGCCCCCCAAAATGCTTATTAAGTTGATTCTGTGTTTTGTCTGATTCTGTGTTGTCTTTGTGAAGTCGTGGGAGAAAGGAGCTCATGGAGTGACTCACGGCCCCTTCTCCCGGCCCTTCTCACTTCCTCTGCATTTGTATAGAATTCGTCCTTTGCCACCCTCTGCCTTGCCTGACCTGACCCTACCCTTTCCAGGCAATTTATGCCACCCTACAAGCCCCTAGAAGTGCCCTAGTACAGGAGCAGGTTGGGAAGAAATTGGGCATCTAGACTAAACAAAGTCTTGAAATGGAGCCTGTTGAGGTCACCGCGCCCTTAGTTGCCCGCGTCATGTTGTATTAGCTAGTACCCAGAAAAAGACCAAACTGGTAAAGGTAAACCATCTTCATCCCTGATCAACATAACTGGAACCTTGTAGCATGAAGCTTACAGTACCCTCGAAGGTTGGGGCAGCCGGCCATGGAAAAGAGATGGCCGCCTTGACATTTCCTGGAGCATCAGTCCAGCAGCCGGCACCTGACCCGAACCGGCAACTCATCTTTCAGTGACAGTTTCCGGAGAGAACGGACCAGGGAACCTAAAAATAAAGACGATAAGATTTGGAATCACAAGAACTTGCACAAGCTTTGTCTTTTGCCAAGCAAGCATGTTAGGAAATAGAGTATTTTATATAGAATTTGTAAGGAGAGAACGGGACAGAGTCAGGGGAAAGCTGATGAAGCACTGTTGTCAAAGAGAGCATAAGGTACCTCAGACACAGTTGCCCTGATTACCATAGCCCAGGGCTAAGAGTCATGTTCCCAGAAACCACAAACTTAAGTCCCTTGAGGGCTTGGCCACAGCCCCAGACTGGACCTTGCCAAGTCTGCCCATGGGCAAAAACACAGAGCTAACATTTCCTTTGTCCTTTCATTGGGGCCTCTGAGAAAGCCTCAGATTGGCCTGACTCCCAACAGGCACCAGAGGAGAACTGAAGGCAGCCAGTCCTAAGCAGAGGCACAGACATCTTACGTCATGAGATAGAGTCCCAGCACCTGTGATGACATTCACCTTTCCAGTATCCTGTATCAAGGGACTATTTCCTCAGATAGTCACATACTGGTTAAACCTTCTCCTCTCAGTCTTCACGGGCCTGGCACATGTATGTGTTCGGAGCCATTGGATGCAACATCTGGCACTGTGTCATGAGATATGAGTTATGTGATTTCAATGAGTCTACACAGCAGTTAAATATTCTGAAATGTTTTTAAAGTGACATTTTACAATATAAACAGTAAAAGTCATACTAATTATTTAACCTTTTAAAAAGTGAGGGCCTTGTTAGATAGCAATGAGTGATTGAGAACTTAGCATATAGATCAGGCTAGACTTCAACTTGTAACAATCCTCCTGCCTCAACCTCCCAAGTATACTGCCATGCCTGGCTACAATTACTCAACATTTTACAAATTTTATTGACGTAGAATGTTAAGTAGTGAGTCAAGAACATTAAAAATTGAGAGAAACTTAGAAGGGGGAGGTTTTATATAGTAATATCATAACCACACTTTTTTTCTTTCTTTTGTTTTTTTTTAATTGGTTCTACATTTTCATTTTTCTCTGTTCTCTCAAATGTATGTTTTTTTCCTGAGATGAAGAATTGTAATGGTCTCTGTCTTCTGGGAAAAAAAAAAAGAGGCTTCCTTGATTATGGGTGAGAGCTACACTTATCTGTTAGAGGAAAAAATATTTGGGGTTCACTTAAAAAATAAACTGGTTTAGGCCCACTGGCAGTGGTATGTTGTGGGAATTCATTTAGACAATAGCCTTTCAGATACTAGCCCATTAGGACATGGTCTGAGGAACTATAAACACAGACAGGACGTCCCTCTCTTTCCTTTCGCTTGATTAGTGGTCAAAGTGTGATTTGCAACCCCAGCGACTACAGAACAGAGGAACCCAGCAGCTTCTATTGTGAGTGACCCCCAATAAACATTTGTTATCCTTTACTACGGACTCTTATGAACTTCCTTTAATTATGCAACAGTGGTAGGCTCTTCTCTAGCCTCCGTGACCTACCCAAGTCATGGATGGTTGGCAAGGCTTATAGGGCCAGGCATAAATTCCCTTACTGAGGTGATTACTTAGGTGATTGATGGGTACCCCTAAAATATAAATGCTATTATTGAAGATGTCTTGCCAGGCTAGTGTGGCAGTTCACGGACTTTACGGTTGGGCAATACTGTTGGTTGCTTTTCTCCCTTGGCAGCTTGCACAGCCCCCTCAGATACTAAGAGAGCAGTCCTCAGTGATGCTTTCGGGTCACTTCCAGCTTGATTCCGCAAAGTCCTATGTCTCCAACCACAGAGCCCTACCTTCACCTCCTGGGAGGACACCAAAGGCTACAGCAATAACTTATAGTTTGTTACTTTTGTTTTTTGTTGTTGTTGTTGTTGTTGAGTCTCTTGTACTGCCCTGAAAATAACTCAAAAGGAGGTTTCCCACGCCTGGCATTGGGGTCGGGGTGAAGGCGTAAGTCACAAACAATCCCACACCAGTTTAAAATTATGATTAACAGAATGGTTATTTATTTAAAGGGGAAACACTTACAGATCACCATCCCAGACAACAGCCCTCTGAGCGATCAGGAAAGGAGTCTAGGAGCCGGAATTGGAGCCGGAAGCAAGAGAGAGAGCAGAGGACAGCCGTTGCTTTTTTAAAGAGAGAGAGACCACGCCCCAACAGACTGGTATCTCAGTGGCTATTGGCTGAAGGAGCGGAAGAAGCTCCCGCAGCATGGGGGGGAGGTTATCGCCCTAAATGGCATAAGTTTACTCAAGATATATACCTATGTGTATATATGTATAGACATACATTTATAAAAACTATGTATGTATCTCTAAGTAAATATAAAATACTGTGATTACCTAAGGATCTTTTTAAACAATTATAAAAACTATGTATGTATCTCTAAGTAAATATAAAATACTGTGATTACCTAAGGATCTTTTTAAACAATCTTAGTGTTATGTATGCCCCCACCCCCCATGTTGCTCTGCCACCCCCTCCCTAGGTATAACCTACTGCAATCTCTCCATTTTTCTCCTCGTAGCACCTGCGTCCCACCATCCCCTCCTCTACCCTTCCTCCCCTCACCTCCCATGGTCTCTTTTTACTTTCCTGGAAACCATTAAATAAATTCAAAACTGGTCAAAACACAGAGGGCAACAAACAGATGCCCAACACCAATGGTTACGTCTACAGCTCAGGCCCTATACCTAAGGCTCAGAGAACAGAGGGGATGAAAGATTTTAAGAGCCAGAAACCAAGGGCATATGTTGGGAAATGGTGATTTCTATATAGCACGGAGAAGCTGCACCTTATGAATGTCAGACATTCGATCACTTAAGCGAGATTTTCACAGTGACAACATCTATTGCCATGCCAACGTGGACTAGGGCTCACTGGATCTTTCTGACATGAAGAGCTGGAGGCAATTATTAATGGTTGCTAAGAGAGGACGAATCAGTCTTTTACAGGTTGAGCCCTGGGTAGGGCATCCAATCACAGCACTCTGCCCTAAATGCAGGTGCATACCTGCAACACTAAATGGACTAAGCAGGCAATGTGTGTGATCTCTCTCTCTCTCTCTCTCTCTCTCTCTCTCTCTCTCTCTCTCACACACACACACACACACACACACCAATATTATGTAACGGTGAGAATTAAAGAAGAGATCATGAATTTGGGGGTAAACAGAAGTGATGTAAATAAAGTATGCGTTGTAGGAAATTCTGAAAACAAAAAAATTAAAATTAAAGAATTTTTTTTGTGTGAGTCTGAAGATATTGGGAATGCTAAGAAGGAGATAAAGGAAAGGTTCAGATTTTAGGCTTTTCAGAGGTGGATCTTGGATGTTTTGCAAGATGTAAATGTACAACTAATACATAATAGCTAGTTGCTGTGATTTTTTGAATAAGATACAGAGTATGAAAAGATGAAGCTTTCAGAAAATCTCTCTCAGCTGACAGAAGAACTGGGGCTGTCGGGGAAAGACCGTGTGCTATGAGCTGGGATAAAGTATAGGAGGAAGTGATGGGTGATGGCCGGGAGAAAAAGGAAAAGGAAGAGAAAACTGCAGGGACCGACAAATAATGATGACAGATAGGGTGTATTCAATGCCAGGAAGACGCTGGTCACCTCGCCTTGGAGTAATACATACCCACATCATCACCTTCAAGCAGAGTGGAAGAAATGTTCATTTGTTGTGGTGGCGCTTCCCACAGCCCACGCTGCGCAGAGGAAGCGCTGCCAGAGAGGAGCTCCATTCGAGATGGATTTGCAGCTAATTAACGCTTCAAGAAAATTGAGGCTTCCTGGTACCGATTTCTCATTAAGATGATTCATGAAATTTTTCAATTAGGTTCCCGGTATTTTTTAAAAAATGAATTTGGGTTTGTACCTTTCAGCTAAACGAATGAGTCAGTATATCATTTAGACAGCCGTAAGTTTGCATAATTATAAAGTTAAATGATCCTGGGAGAGAACCGAGAAAGTAGGGCAAGTCTAAAATCCGGCAGAGGTAGCTGTGTCAAAGGAGGATTATTAGAACACACGCTAACGGATCTACCTTTGGCCATCCCATCAAGAGCATGGTGAGGAAACCTGGACTTTCCCTGTCACTGTGTCTCTGTCACAAACCACCTCGGTAGGACTGGGACCCAATTCAACGGTGAGGTAAGTGCCTGCCTAGCATGCCCAAGACCTGGGAGTCTGAGTCTCAGCACCAGAAAAGTAAAACCCCGAAATAAAGACAGAAATCCCCGTTGTAACCCAAACCCCGATATTTCAGCTCTAGTGCCACAAGGAACCAATCATTTCCTTAGTGAAGCAAGGTTCTCACAGTTTGCAGCCTTGGTGTTTTCACGTGCAAAGGTGATGGTAGCAGCCATACTCAAAGATGTGAGGAGGGCATGGGAAATTCCCATAAGACAGCAACTGTAGCATAGGCTAAACACTTCATAAATGTTATTCATTATTCTGCAATAAGACAGTTAACTCATTTACAATCAGTGCTAACTTGACCTTGAGGATTACAACAAGATAAACAAGTCATGAGTTATTATAAATACAAAGTAGTACTCATTGTTGACATCGGATTGAATCAGTGAAAAGAAATTAACAATTTCATTGGCAAATATTGCTGCAACACTGTTCTGTGAAGGGAAGTTGGTGAATTTTAATGGATTTGCCACTTTTATTTATGGGAGTCTCTTGGCTTTTAGACCCTTGGGTTTATTGACAGTTTTATGCTGTGCTTGTAAAATATGTAGTTCAAGTATGCAGGACTATTTCTATTTCTGTCTACTAGTTTTCCTTGTTCCTTAAAACAGAAATGAAGAATGCCTATGGAATAAAAAAAAAACCCAAGGAGCGCGTGAGCTGTCTCCTGTCAGCTCTTTCCCATGAAATCCCTAAGGTTTCAAATTATACAGTCACACAATTTGCATTTTCCCACTCTTCGTTTAAAAAAAGAAATTAAGTAATTAAGTCAAAAACTAAACTAAATCCTTTTCATAAGATAAAGTTGATGTTACTATTCAAAGCAAACTTAAAATAAAATTTGATCAATGGAAAACATATATATAAATGTATATGTATCTATATATCATATATTTGTTAATTTGGTTCAGATCCCTCCTCCACACTTACTTTGTAAATTTAATCTCAGGGTTTTCCTTTCAGAAGCAGAAATAAGGCTTTGTTCTTTCTGAAAACCACTATTTGGTTCTGTGCTTAACAAAGCACATGGCGTTTTGAAAGAGTAAATGGATTTAATATAAGACAGAAAGGAAGGAAAGAGAGGAGGGAGTTAGGGAGAAGGAAGGAAGGAAGAAATTAAGCCTTAAGGGCAAGTACTGTTTTAGCCTGACTCTTAATCCCCTTGGCACATTATAAACGTCATCTGTGTTCGACAATATAATTATAAATGCAGTTATTATTCTTGAGATTTTTATAGTAAAAACCATGTCCTAACTCAGGTGTTCCAGCTTTAAGGAGGCAATTTTTCTTCTATGACAGTAAATATTGATATTAGCTAATATTATATCTATAATATTATATATGTATTATATACCTAAGATTCTCAATGTGTACATATATACTATTATGGTAAATATTTTGTATGCTTATTATCAATATCCCCAACAATCCAATTGAGGAGTAGATAGATTGTGTATTATATTCCTTGTATTTGAAGTTTAAGGTAGTCAATTAATCCCCCAAAGGTCATATATCAGTAAATATAAAACAAATACTCAGTCAGGTGGTAGTGGTACACGCCTTTAGTCCCAGCACTCGGGAGGCAGAGGCAGGCAGATCTCCGTGAGTTTGAGACCAGCCTGGTCTACAGAGTGAGTTCCAGGACAGCCAGAGCTGTTCAAATAAAACAACACTTGTCCCAAGTTTGCCTACCTCTCAAGACAGGCTCCTAATATTTGTGAGAGATTGCTATTGTGATGCAAGAGCATGGCCAAGTGACTTGGAGTGAAGAGGAGCTGCTAAGAGGTCATGCTTGGGGAAATTGAAGCTACTGAGCCAGACCTCTGGTGCTGGGTGAGATTTGGCAGAGTCTTAGGAAAGGTAAGGTGTTAAGGCAGAAAACTAGGTTGCACGGAGGAGACAGCTAAATCGGTAAAGTGCTTGCTTTGCAAGCATGGGGAGTTGACTTCAGTCCCCAGAACCTATATTTAAAAAGCTGGGCTGTAATCCTACCTCCAAGAAGGCGGAGAGGAGGATCCCTCCGGCTGGTTGCCCAGGCAGGTCTAACCAAGTCAGTGAGCTGCAGGTTCACCCAGAGGCCTCATCTCAAGATAATATATTGAAGAACAACTGAGGAAGATACCAATGATGACCTTAGCTTGCACACGTGTGCAGAGCCTGCATACACACATGCACACATGCCCCTGTGCCAGGGTTGGAAAAATGCCAAAGTAAAGTCCTCGCAATTTGTCATTCAGATGAAGTCACTTCTGAAAGTGAAAAGGGACACTTAAAATGATATCAGGATAATAACACAAACGAGAAGTACCGAGGGTCAACTAGAATATGGCCACCTTCCCCCATGTTCCTTTCTTGCTACTGTTTGTTTTTATTCAATTTGGTTTTTGTTTCTTTTCTCTCCTTCATTTCCCTGTGTCTCTGGCTGGCTATTCTCTAAGTATCCATCATTCACTGATTGCTTTGAGTCGGGATCTTTGCTCAGTGCCTCATGTTTGAAACCAATGCTAGAAAGTACCAGGTCCTCTGCCACAGTAGCATCCTCTAAAGCTTTTTTTAAAATACCCCAGAAGGCAGTGGAAAACAAGCATCTCCCGCAGGGACTCAGTCAGGAGCGGTTTAGCTTAGCTCTTGAGACTGCATTCAGTGGTTTCTGAAAACCAGGCCCCAAACTACTTATTCAGTGAGCTATAGGCTCATGACATGGCTTCCAGGCTCTTAGGAATCTGTCATTGAGACACAGAGAAGAAAGTCACAGTGACTTTCCCTAGTCCAAAATTACTTTCATTCCAGTGTATTCTAGTAAACAGAGGTGAGACACTGACGGCTGCAGTCTAAATGTGTCAAATGCCTGTGCTCAAATCCTAGCCCCCAGAGCATAGTGGTGGAGCCCTAAGGATGGGGTCAAGACCTTCTCAAATGAAGCCAAAGAAAGCTTGCTTGTCCTTTACACCCTTGGAGAACATGGCCAAAAGATGCCTTCAAGGACCAGAAAGCAGCCAGCACTAGACATCACCTCACTGGCATCTGGGTTCTTGCTTAGATGGTTTTTTTTTTCTTTGTTTTGTTTTGAGACAAGTTCTTGCTACATGGTTCAGAGTAGCCTGCAATTCCATCTCTTGTTCTTGGCCTTTGGGGGCTAGGATTACAAGTGTGCACAACCATGCCCAATTAGCTTCTATAAAGGACGACTGCCAAAGAATTTGTGTGCACATGTTGTCACTCAGCTCTAACAAAATAAGCAAAAGAGACCAAGAGGAAACAAAGTTAATGTGCCAATTCTTGAAATACTGAGACGTTTTTATCCTTTTTCTAAATTTTCTGCTGTATAGCTGTTATGTTTTGTTTCACAATGTAAAATTCTGTTAATTTTTTTTATTTTGGAATAAATAATTAAAGATAATACAAATTCAGTAGAACTCTAAACAAGAATTCAGTAGAAATCTATATATTTTTGTGTGGCAAAACAGACTGTTTAGATTTGCAAATGGGCTTGGTGTGTTATATTAATAATGAAAGAGTCAGAAAAGAGACGGCACAATTAGAACTAACAACTGAGAAAAACTTAATTAACGAAAGCAAGCAGAGTGTGGAGAAGTGGATTAGTGTGGTGGTGATGCTATTTAATACTGATTGTCCAGTTGCCAGGTTCAAGAATTACCTAGGAGACCAACACCTCGGCACGTCTGTGAGGGGGTTTATAGAATGCCTCGAAGAGGAAAATCACACACTAAATGTGAGCAATGCCGTTCCTGGCAGAATCGAAAGGAGAAGGGGAACTGAGCACGGCATTCATTTCTTTGCTTCCTGGCAGTGGACGAGCTGTGAGCAGCACTCATGCCTCCCCCACCATGATAGACTGGACCCTATCATCAGAAACCAAAATGAATCCTTCCCCCATTAAGTTTCCCTTTTCAGCTGTTTTATCACAACATCAAGAAATGTGATATGGGGCCCAAGAGATGATGACTCAGTGGTTAAGAGCACTGACTGCTCATGCAAAGGACCCAGGTTCAGTTCCAAACACCCACATGGTGGCTCACAGTTGTCTGTAACTCCTGTTCCAGGGGATTTGTGTTCTCTTCTGATCTCCACGAGCACCAAGGAGACATACAAGTAGGCAAAGTGTTCATACAATAAAAATAGATGACTTTTATTAAAAAATATTGAAAAGAAAAATAATACAGCAATTGACCTTTGTGCAAAGAGAGGCGGTGGTCATTATCCCCCATGAGTTATGGCTTTGTGTCAAGCTAATGGAGACAGAACCGACACCCTTAGGTTATTTTGGGCCTTCTAATCTTCCTCCTAATGAGTACGCCAACGAGAATCCAGAATGCAAAGAAGTCCATTGACGTGAATTGGAGATGAGCCTCCTATAAACCAGGGTACAGAATAGATCTGGAAGAGCAAGTAGACATACCCGACATGGAGAATTATTCAAGGGAGCTGGAGATCACTCCACTTTGATGAAAAGATTCCAGAGCTATTGCATATAATTCACACCTTTATGCTCAGAATGGACACCAGCAAGTTCTAAGAAATACATGTTGGCACCAAAATGTTCATAGAAATATGCCCAGATTTTGCATGAGTTATGGACAGTTTTATTTTCAGACACAAAATGTCTATGTTTTAGGTCAAGGCAATTCAAAATGATTCTCAAACTCGGATATGTGAATTTTATATAAAGTTTTAGCTACATTTAGAAGTACACAAAGAGGACATTTGTTAATGATAGACGCACATGTGACCATCCCTATACACTTACCTCTGTTCAAATCAATGACATAAACTGGGATGCTTCCTTTGCTGTGCTGGTCCCTTCACTACACCAAACCCCTTAGTCAATTTCCTCACAGCAATGGTTGGAGGGAAATCAAACTCTAATGCTGCTACTTTGGTTTATTTTAAATACCTAGCCTGAAATACAATGCCGCAGGGCATATAAGACAATATTTTCCCTTCTCTTCAATACCTCTAGAAACAGATTTAATGTTCTTCTAAAATGAGAACATCCCATTATATAATTGACACATTTTTTTTCTATATGAAGGAACATTATGGCAAAAAATAATCGCACACACCACTGTCTACTTAAGATGGAACTTCTGTGGCATTCTTTAGTCTACCAGCCATTATCTTGAAGTTAATACTATCTTCCAAACCCTCTGAACCTTCCATCCCTACCCCAGCTGCTACAGGGTAAGTTTGTTTGTCATAAAAACCTATGAAAGATTCAACCATTTAATGTGTGCCAGGCATTGTGAATGACCCATGGTGCTCAGCCAGGTTCAAGAAGAAAAGTAATTATCTTACTGAAAATGCTACAGAATCTTGACCCTCAGCTACTCATCTTTTTTCTTTCCTTCCTCCCTTCTTCTTTTCCTTCCTTCCTTTTGTGGGTGTACTATACACATGGGTATATACGTGTGTGTGTGTGTGTGTGTGTGTGTGTGTGAGTGCACATGCGCATGCACTTGCCCATGTGTGAATGTTGTAGAGGCCATAGGTCAAAGTCCGATATCTTCGTCCATCACTCCTCACCTTATTTTTGGAGCCTGGGTCTTCACTGAATCTTTACTATGCTATTGAACTCGAGAGAAAATCTAGGAGAATGAAAACTCACCCAAATATATTATTTTGTTCAATACATAAAATTCAAAATCTCTAAACATTTGAGTTCAACAGCTATCCTGCATATTGGAAAAAGCCTCAAACCCATGTTCTCTCATATTCCATATACAAAATGTTTTGATTGTTCACTGGCAATGTAGTATTTTATAGCATGGCCTGTTATCAAAAAGTGGATGGAATATAAACAAACAGAAAGGCTCCATCAGTCAGTAAAATAATCCAAAGATACTCAGAATATAGAGTGTCTAGGTAGTAGTTGTAAACAGTTATAGACTCAAGAACTCCCAGCTGTAGGATGTAATTTACACTGGATAAATTCTTGCTGATGGGAAACTTCCTCACAACCATATTTTTTAACTACTAATCCAAAGTAAGCATGCTTTTTTTTTTGGTTAAATGTCATCATTGAATATTTATTCTTTATTTTAACTGGCCTTTTCACAAGCTGGGGTGATGATAGAGGAAAAACTTCTGCTTCGTTTTTTCCAATTCCACAATTGTAAGTTGTATTAGGAACTTTGTCTTCAAATTCCATCTAGGTCCTTGACAATGCTTGGAACAGCCACTCAACTAAACATTATTTTCAAAGTTAAGAGAGGTAAATGTGGTTATTTTTTTTCTTTTCTTTTCTTTTTCCAGAAGAAATGTTCTGGAAGCGGGGTCCATTGGGTTTACACAGATCACTGGGTGTGACTTAGTAGTCCACAGCCTTCCACATCTGCCATAAAGAAACCTTGGTGTCACTAATCCAGCCCGCAACTCCCACTGAACTTAACCAGTATTTTTCCGATGCTTCAGTGGCGACCTCACCAAGCACCCAAACAGAAAGAATTCTGATGTCCCTGAATGAAAGAAGATCATTCTGTGCCCCAAGGCTCCTGCTAGGCAAAACTGAGACCAAGTCTTCCAGCACTGTTGTTTAGAATCGAAACCCAATGTTTACCTTTCAGAGTTTGTCTAGCTAGCTGATTCTTAAAGGTTCTTGAACACTTTCAAAGTAATCATGTGTACACAAGTTTGTTCACGACTATGTTATCTCAAGGATAATCCAACTGGTCTTCGGTCTTCAGATTCATCTTCAGGTAAAAGTCTCTAGTATGATAAACCTAAAAATGTCAACTCTCTGTTACTCTGCATTTTTCATTTTGGGGTGACAGTAGAGTTAAGATTAGATTCAGGGGGTGGGGCCCTTTTCTTTCTTACATGTAGAAGTATTAAGCCAGTCTGGTGTATATTCAGAGAAGATAAAAATGTCAAGTTCTGTCCAACTCTATTGCCTGTGATGATGGAATTGTCCTACATCTGCAGTACCCAATAGAACTGCTGGCCACGTGAGGCCATTGAACATTGGGAGATGGCTTCCCCAGTCAAAGAATTGAGAGTTTTATCTTTTTTTAAGCTTAGGTTTTTATTTTATTTGAATAAGTACATATGTCTGAAGACTGCTGAGCGGATAGCACAGGTTTAGAGACTGTAATGGGGTGGACTTGATTCCTGTATTCCTGTATCTATCTTTCTCAGAGCACCTCAGCCTCTCGGCTGAATGGATCTGAAACAACCTGTAACCATGGCATATGTATGCACACCTTCACCTTCTACTACCGTATGCAGAAGACTTTTTTACCTGCATGTCCTACCCCCCCCACACACACTCCTCGAAAAAATTGTTGTGCCTAGCAACCTCAGAACCCACTTCCAACACTGATCTGCTTTGACACTGTGTCCTTCACATGAACTTTTTGCAAGAACGTACTGTTTACTATCTTATGCCTACGCATAATGGGCCATGCATATGATTAAAATCAAATGCATTACGGGAAGAGACAGGTACATAGGAAAAGATGACATATGACCTAATCTGTCAAAATGGAGAATGACCCAAACTATGGCCTTTAGTAATCAGCCCTTCCTTCATTTACGTGATATAAAAAGACTGCAGCCCAGGGCCCTTCACTCATGTGGCCCCCTGTCAATCTTGAAAGTGTATCCCTATTTAAAAGATCTTTTAAACATATGTAGTGTGGGGGGGGGAGGGAGTGTTCACACACGTGCATATCCTACAATGTGTGTGTAGGACAGAGGACAACTCGAGGGAATCAGTTCCCTGCTCCTCCCATGTAGGTTCTGAGAACTGAACTCAGGTTTTCAGGCTTGTGGGCAAGGTTTGTTACCCAGTGAGCCATCTTACCAATCCTGGGTGCCACTTTCATCTGTACTTTGCCTTGCAAAAGTGGGTTAATGTCATCTGAATATTTTTGCGAAATGACGTGAGCCTTTGTTTTCAGTTCTTTGGATAAAAGGCCAAGAACCTAGAAAATACCCAGCCCAGACCTCAATACTGGCGACAAACCCTTTATTAAATGTAATGCAGAATGAAACTATAACTCTTACAGAGCTGTAAACATAAATAAAATATAATTGGTCACACACACACACACACACACACACACACACACACACACACACACACAAATGTTTTCCTAGATATTTAGGTACCCTGCGGAATCAACTGGAAGACTGGATAGTCCAGCTTGATCTGGAACAGAAGAAGCTGGTACATGGCCAAGATGCTGGCACCAGAAAAAGTCTGCCTAGAATACTACTGCCATCCTTGGCATTGCCGGAATACTTGCTGTCACACTGCAGGGTTCTGTTGCCTTTGGTCAGTTTGCTGGGCTTTGAATGGCCACTCACAGATGGCAAATTCTTTCATGGAACTTGTGCCATTTTTCCCCCTTTAGAAGAAAGTAGTTCTATTTTCTTTCCTATTTGGAGTCTAAATTTGCATATTCACATGCAGTTATGACAAAGGGGGGTCTACCTGGGGGGAAATGGATCATAAGTAGCGAAGAGAAGGTGCAATAGACGGTGCGAGGGGAAGCAAATGCGTGTGTGCACAAAGTACGGTATGTGTGTTGGGAAGATGCCATAGTGAAACTCACTGTCTTGAACTCCAACTACTAAATTAATTTGAGAAATTAAATTATTTATAAACTATCCATGCCAGAGATGCCAGATGAAGGGGGACATTTGCCCACCTCCGGGGTAAATGAGTTCTACCCTTCCCCAATGACAGGTAAGAGAGGGGATCAGTTTAGTCAAGATTAATTATTTAAAATGAAAAATTCTTATTTTTGGATATTACTCTCACTTCACGTTACTCGAAGTGGAAGCAGAATCCTGGTGACTTCCTGTATTAAAAGATTACTTTTGCCTTTTTAATTCCTACTTAATGTTAATATTTTTATTCATTAGTCACTAAATTATAATGTGAAATTTTATAATTATAAGCTGTTATAATTATAGGTAATTGATCATTAAGTCATAATTTATAATTGCTACAGTGAAGTTAATGTTTCGTGCTATTTAATCTATGAAGAAAATGCCAAAGAGAGCGACACTTAGGATGCTCCTGCCATCTAGTGGTCAGACACATTAACAAGTGCACAGGCATTCTAGAGTGCTTCGTAGAGAGGGTTGACCCATTTGCCCCCATTTACAGTTTTCTCAGCGTTTTCACCCAATCAGCCACACCACAAAGCATCCTTAGTGCTTGGAAGTGGTCTTCTATTCTCTGCAATCAATTCCAGAACAACTGAAAACCTAACCTTGGAAAGCCAAGGCGTTTTTTTCTGCTCAGCATCTAAGCATTGTTTCCATTCCTGTGTCCCCTACAGCAAGATCCTTCTCTAAGACACTTTCCTTTTCCATGTGTCCAGGAACATGTTTGATGCATGCATCTTCTCTTCTCACAATGAATATCTCTGTTCTTTTACATCTATGGTCTCTTCTCACAACGAATATCTCTGCCACTGTCTTAGTTAAGCTTAGTATGTCGGTAATGAGACACCATGACCGAAAGCAAGTTGGGGTTATACTTTATCACTGATGGAAGTCAGGATGGGATCTCAAACAGGATCCTGGAAGCAGGAACTGATGAGCAGGCCATGGAGGAGTGCTGCTTGCTGACCTGCTCTTCATGGCTTGCTCAACCTGTTTTCTTCTAGAACCCAGGACCAGCAGCCCTGGGATGGCACCACCTACAGTAGACTCGGCCCTCCCCCATCAGTCACTAATTAAGACAATGTCCTCCAGCCTTGTCTGCAGTCTGATCTTACGGAGGCATGTTCTTAATTGAAGTTCCCGCCTTTCGGATGACGCTAGCTTGTGTCAAGTTGACATCAAACCAGTCAACACAACCACTTATAAACAGCCACATAGCCTGGGGCTCACCAACATCATACATTGCTGGTTCAGCCTCCCACTCTCCAAACTGACACGCTTCGTTTAAGAAAACAACAAACGTGGGGGAGGGGAGGGTTGTGCGGAGCCAAGAAGCTCCTGCAGCAGGAGCGGGAGGTGACATGCACCCCCCTCTGGCGGTGCGGGACCTGGAGGGAGGGGGAGGACCTTGGACTTCCCACAGGGCAGGAAACCCTGACTGCTTTTAGGACTGGAGAGGGATGGGGAGAGGGAGTGGGGGGAGTGGGAGGGTATTGGGAGGAGGGGAGGAGGTGGAAATTTTTAATAAACAAAAAAAATAGAAAAAAAGATTTAAATAAAATATTGTCATTGTGACAAAAATTAAAGAAAAAAGAAAACAACAAACGGTAGTCTTTAAGCACCAGAAAAGTCAATATAAATGAAACTAGATTACATCCCAGCTTCATTTCTTTCGATCATCATAGGAGTTGGGACTTGTCAAGTCTCATAACTTATAGCTAACTATACAACCAAAAACCATCTTTTACACATCTGAGAATCATAAAATTCAGAATATACTTCAAAGATATTCTCCTACTGTAATGTTTATCTCCAAGAATATTTTCAAGAGGAAGTAATAACTATCAAGCAAGGTACCAGATTAAGTCAATAAAAGTGGGCGCATCGACTGGGCAGTGAGATTAGGCCATCAGGGGCATCAGTGGGGTTTGGTACTCTCTAGAGACACCAGGCTCCGTGGTTTCTGGGCTTGGCTGAAGTGTTGGTTTCTTGATACTTGCTATTCAAGAGACTCGGTGAACATTTCGGTCTGCATCTGAGAGCCGAAGCAAGATTTGGAGTCTTAACTACAAAGATGGGGGTTGAGGTTTAGAGACTGAAGGGGGGGGGGCTTGGATTCAGAGGTGATGATAATCAAGATTTTTTAATAGAACCAATGTCTGATTGCAGGAATTCTGCAATTGAAAAAAAGAATGTCTTTTGGAGTGTGTAAATTTCAGAGGCTTCTGAGTGGACGGAAGAACCAGCAGAGACCTCACTGGGATGGGGTCATGGCCATTTGAACCAGGGTGGACAGGCTCTCGATCCTTCTCACCTCCTGCCTGACTTAATTCTCCCACATCTTGTAATTTTTTAAAAAAGCTAACTAAAAATTAGCGGAAACTTACATACCTCTTTGAAGAGTAAGTTTCGGATACATTGTGTATAGGCTTCAAATTTACGTCCCCATCCAAAATGGGAATCAAAGGCGGTCTGGTCCTAAGAATAAAGGTTATCCTTCCAGGCTCATGAAAGCCTGGTGTCTAGCCCCAGCTACTGACCAAAGAGCTTGCGTTTGTACATGCGTGTTTATACCTGCCAAATTAGAGGCCAGGCAGAGATAAATGCTGTCATTGTGCAGCTTCAGACACGAATCTCCCTGTCTTCCTGTGATAGACATTTTCTGAGAGAGCAGTGAGCACTCAGCACCTCCATTAACAGCAGCAAAGGGTTGGAAGTACTTCGCAAATACAGACCTGAACAATGCATGTCCACAGCCAAACCCTAAAAGGCGGTGGAAGATGGCACAGGTGTTCCGGGGTCCCTGAAGACACACAATGGTACTTTCTCCAGGGCTTCCAGGGGGTGAGGTTGATCTCTTTTGAGTCTACAATAATGTCCACTAGGGGGCTGGAGAGATGGCTCAATGGTTAAGAGTTCGTCTGTTCATCCAGAAGTTCTAAATTCAATTCCCAGCAACCACATGGTGGCTCACTACCATCTGTAATAAGATCTGGCACCCTCTTCTGGCCTGCAGGCACACATGCAGACAGAACACTGTATACATAAAAAATTAATAAATCTTTAAATAATAATAATAATAATGTCCACTAACTGTCACCAGCACCTAGCTCATCTTCATGACATTATCTCGGTTCTGATATGGGAACGGCAATTCCTCTTGTTAGTCTCATTATTTCATTTATTGGAGACTGGTGGACCCATACTGAACCCAGGACCTCAAACACACTAGGCATGCACTCACTGTACAGGGGAGCTATACCCGCGACTCCCTTACTCTATTCTGATTGATAATATAAAGTTGATTTCTATGGGAGGCACTAAGAATAACAGGGAAGTTGTGTTTTCATTCTAGTCCACCCTACAGAATACCCAAAAGGAATCGAAACACGGTAAATAAAGTGACTCACTGGGATAGAGCATTTCAATGACTCAAAGTCCCACAGAAGCCTGGCTAGCATTCCCTATGCACTTTTGAATGTCAGTCAGATGAGATTTTGTCTGTCTATTGATACAGGAGCTGTTTCATGGGGATTGGTTATTTATTTTATATTATAATTAAAATATGTTTATGTATATTATGTTTTATTTATATATGTTACATTTAATTTATAGTATAAATAACAAATATTTGTCATTTAACCCAGTCTCAGGAAGATAGTTGCTTCATAGCAGTTCCACAAACCAGGGCCAAACCAGGCTTCATTTGGGATGAATTTCTATACTTCAGTATTCTTATCACGATTATGAAGTAATTGTATTCAATGAGGTTGTGCAGTCTAAACATAGAGTATTCACTAATGTTATCTGGTGCCTCTTACACAAACTAATCTCGTATAGAATAGGCGGGGCCCTCTCGGAAATATGTATCTTTTTCCATTAGCTAACAGTGAACTGTGGGATGTTTGTTTGAACAACTCATAGGATCCCTTCCAGTGGTTTTGGCAACCACTTTAAATCTCCTCTACGCTAAATTTAGAATTGCCACCATAAAAGAATACATTGTCGGACAGGACGGGATGAGAAAGAGTGCAGAGAAGGAGTCACCTACTCTTGGGAGGGGTAGCGGTAAACTTACTCTTACAGTCACTAAATAATTTAACCCAAAAACAGAGAGTCTTCTCCCAGCAAAAAACCATCACGCCTAACTCTACTCAGTACATTCACAGTGCAAAATGCTCACTGCTCACTCCTGCCTCACTTTCCGGCGGCTCCTTTCTGCCAGAAGGCGGCCTCTGGCAACCCTCTTTAGTGGTGTTCTGGGCACCTAGGTAGGCGTCCTTACGCCCAAACACCATTATTTCGCTGGTCTGTTCTGGGAACGGGCCGCCCTTTGGCCTCTCTCTGCCAGTTGACCCGCACCGACAAGTTGTAGTGAGAATTTTCCAGACAGGACGCCTGGGCTTTGAAGGACTTAGTGGCTCAAGTCCTTCCGGGGCCTGGCAGGTGAGGAGTGGGATTGCAGCTAGCCGGAGTCCTGGGGCTGCTCGTCCCCCATCTTGCGCGCTTCTGCACAACTGTCCCCTCTGATCCGGGTCTGCGCCCTGGGAGTGGCTTGCGGCTGGGGAGGGTGACCCAAAGCGAGTGTCGCTTCTCTTAGCAATCCCACGATCCACGGTCACGCGCAGGAGCTGGAGGGCCAAGGTGGGCACCAGGTCGCCACCTCGAGCGCGCCTACGGTGACCCGCGGCCAGGGAGCGAGGGTGGCTGAGTGTCTGGGGCACAGCGGGAGTCCGAGCTCAGAGCCCCCGCACCAACCTGAGGGCGCAGCCCGCCGCGCAGTGGGAGGCGGCAAGGCGGGGACCGGGCGGGGACCAGGCGGGGGCGGAGCGGAGCTTCCCGCCTCCTTGTCGCCTTCATCCTCCCCCTCGGAGCAGCCGCCTCGGCCCGGCTGAGCAGCGGGAGTCCGAGACGCCCGCTCGCAGCCGCGGGATGGGGAGCTAGCGCCACGGCGGCCGCAGTGGCCGCAGCGCAGCCGGCCGCCGCCCTCGGGCCTGTCCCGCCGGGTGATCCGGGAGCCCCAAGCCCGGCCCCGAGCCAGGCCCGCGGGCGGCGGCGGCGGAGGAGCTGGGCAGGTGTGTGCGGCTGGAAGATGGCGCCCTCGGGCCCGGGCGGTGTGCGGCGGCGGTGCCGGCGGGTGCTCTACTGGATCCCGGTGGTTTTCATCAGCCTGCTCCTGGGCTGGTCCTACTACGCCTACGCTATCCAGCTGTGCATAGGTGAGTGGGTGGCGGCGTCCCGAGCCCCGCACACAGCACCCCCGCTGTCCCGGGACTGATGCCCGGCTCCGCGGTTGCTTCCACTTTGCGCATCCTTCGGGCTCCCGGGTACCCTGGGCGCTGCCCACTACCAGCATGTCTGCGGTGTCCGTCCCCCCGTCCCTCCTCACACAGAGCGGAGGTCAGCCAGCTCTACAAAACCTCCTTTCACTCTGTTATTGCCCTGGCCTCCTCTGGCAGCTTTCGGGTTATCAGGTCACCTCCACCCCAGGACGCAAGGCCCTGAGCACTCCTGCTGCCTTTCGCTCCACCACCGCCACCCCAGCCACACCCCCTCGCTGGGCAGGACAGAACCTGGGAGCTCAGTGGTCTCCGCTTGTCTGCAGCCTCAGCGGAGAGCTGAAGCCAGGGAAGCTGCGCTGGAGGCCGGAGGGTTGGAAGCTGGGCCAAGGAATCAGAGCTGCGCCAGACCCACGCGGGGAAATGTTGGCCTTAGGCTCAGGTGGCAGAGCCAGAATCTTTTCTGATGGCCACAGCTCTACTTTAAAAAAAAAAAATCGTGACAGTGCTCACTAGCGTTGTTACTGCCTTTTTGCTTTGAGGGTTGATAATTAGTTTTTAAGTCAAAAAAAAAAAAAAAGGGGGGCTGAAGGGGTAAGCTACTAGAAAGTATTTTTTCGAAGACGTATGAGAAATACAGTACTGTAATTTAGATGCTGGAGTAGTAGACAGTGGAGCGGGGAACCCATCATCTGAGGTTCTTACAGAGAGCCAAGTGGCCCCTTGCCAAGATAAGGCTTCTGAATTGGTGGGTGGGGCACTCTCAACGCTGAAGATTTTTTTTTTTTAGGTTGAGTATGCATACGCAGGGAATGCAGTTATGATGCCTAATGTAAACTTTCTGCCTTCGGAGGTTTCGTAAAAGCCTGCTGTATGTTATCAGCAAGACACGGTCCAACAGGGGATGACTTTTCTGCCGGTGTCTTGTGAACGTTTTGTCTGCTGTTTACCCACTGAACTTACCGTACATTTGCCCTAACCCAGTAGGAGCCTGGAGTGGAAGCAGGAGTAATTAGGGCCCTGTTGAGCGGCTGCAAAGCTCCACGCCTGAAATGCAAAACCTGATCTGAAGCCATCTTATCTCCAAATGTTGGTCCTATGAGAAAATAGTGTCAAAATGACTCGCCAGAATAATTTTGACATAATTTTCAAGATAATTGAGACTATCTTCCCATTTCATATCGTCTTTAAATTTGCTGTTATTACTCTCTTGACTGGCTTCAGTTAAGCCCAAATTGAGTGAATTTATGATGATATTTAAAAAAAAATAAGATTGGTAAATATGACACAAAGGATATAAAATGTGATGTTTAATTATGTAGAATGTACAGGAAGAATGTTAAAGATATTAGAGTTTCTGTATTAACAGTTGATCTGTAAGTACTTTGTTTATTGATATTCAGTGTGTATGATACATAGCTATTGGGAAACTTCGTTGCATTTTATTCCTCCACTTCTGAGAAAGAGTTAACAGTGGCATTTGTAGCAAAAGAAGAATGTTCTAGAAGACCTTCACTATCAAAACAGCCAGCTTGTTGGTTATTATCACATTAAGCTAAGAAGCTTAGCCTGCCATAAAGGCTCATTCATGTCCACGAAGAGGAAGCGTTTGTAGGCACAGTGTTTCTTCCATCATGGATACCAGATGCTCTGTAGGTAGTTTCATTTTATAGAGTAAGACAGGTGATGGTCAAAGAACCTATTATATCTGAACCGTGCTGTTCGTGTGTGTGTGTGTATGTGTGTGTGTGTGTGTGTGTGTGTGTGTGTGTGTGTCGCATTTGCGTATGTGTGTATGTCAGTTCACCCACCCATTCTGGTGGGTATGGAATCCAGAAATCAATATCGAGTGTTTTCCTCGATTAGCCTCCAATTTCCCTTTGGGGACAGGGTTTCCCACTGAAACTGTGGCTCCCCTTTTCCACTAGACTGGCAGGTTAGCAAGCCCCCAGGATTGACCTGTCTCCCCTCCCAGAACTGGGATTACAGGCATGCACCCATCCTGCTGTTATTTGGGTCTGAGGGAGTCTGAACTTGGGACCTTTGGCTTGTACGGCAACCACTGAGACCTCTCCCCAGCCCCTCGGCCATCTTTTTATTTTTTTTTTTATAATTTCAAGATATAGGATCTGTAAAATCTGAGTCACCCTTTTTGTAAGTGGCAATTTGACTTCGAAGGACAATTTCCTAGGTGCCAATGGCCTCTTGTTGATATTTACCTGACAAAGTGTCCTGCCACTCCTTGTCGCTGCCCACCTGTGGTGACCTAAATGCTTCCCACGGAAAAAAAGCCATCAGAAAATGGACTAACACAAAGAAATAAATGGTGCAGAAGTATAGCCCCCCCCCCAAGTTGCTAGAAAATAGTTTTAAATATTTTGATTGTTGCAAAAACAAAGGACAGGGGCGTTGTAAAAAGTCTAGACCCTAAATGCCAGAAGGCAAAATTCAAGACGAAGGTGAGTTTTATATTGGAGACCGTGGCTGTTAATCAGTGGTAGTCTCCAAAAGCCTTGCATTGCCTAACCATGGTTGGCTGAGAAGCTGAGGTTAACTATACCATTCTTTTCTCGGCACAGGGAGAGATGGTGACCAATGTGGCTGATGCACCCAGCCAGCTATTACTGCTTTTCACAAAGAAAAACAAGAGTGTCAGCCCCCACCCCACTCTCACATTAATCAAGTCTTCCTGCCCTGCCCTCTGGGAATTTTTTTCCCCCTCTTGGAAATTGTTATTTACAGTCATTTCCCTCAAATTTCTCCTATGAATATTGGCCAGGGTTGGGACTAAAGGATAGGGGTCAAGGACTGAAAAGTGAAGTAGCTAACAAACAGAATTAAGCAAGACGGGTGACTTACCCTGGTCCTCCTTCCACATCTGCTGTCAGCCAGTGATGACCCTGAATATAAATTACTCTATGCCCTTTGCTGAATGAACCACCATTTAGGAGTAGTGCTTATCCGGGTATCCTTGGAAACAGACGATAATGATTCTCATTACAGTTAGTTTCTATATTTAACAATGTGCATGTATGTGGCTCTCTAGGCACTTCCTCAGTGAGCATAATTTTTGCTTGGTGTTTGTATTTTACAAAAATAACTCATCGCTTTTGGAATGTGTGTATATCAGAAATACATGGGATAGAGGTGTTGTGTAAGCATCAAGTATTTCGGATAAAAATGCTTTCAATTCTGTCAATAAAAGGTCAAACAGGGCTTTTACACAGGTGATCACATAGAATATGTTTATGTGGTTTGCTAGTTAATCAAACTCTTTCATCATAGTCCCCCTCCCTGCTTTCCTTTCTCTCACTTTCCTGGCCCTCATCAATCTGCTTCCCTGTTCCTCCTGCCCTTAACCCCATCCCTGGTTTGTTTGGTCTTACCCATCCTCTATCCACTCAAATATGAGCCATCTTGTTTTCTATGTGCTAACACACATTCCAAGGGTTGAGAAGTATAAGGGATTGTACTGAGGATGCAGAATTAGAGGAGTAAGCGTGTCTGCAGCCTTGGATTTGGTTTGAGGATATGCTGGACCCGGTGTGGGTTTTCTAGAATCACCATGACAATTAGTATGGAAACATCGCTTGTTGGAGGAGGCAATGAAACTTTTTCCTTCCAAGTGCTAACATTTCAAATGGATCTGCATGTTTTTAAACCTTTTGTCTTGTTATAATTCCAAATGTATTAAAAGCTCCTAAGATGATTATAAGAGATGAACACATACCTTTGCTAAGTCAGTTTGTCTTGAACACATGGCTGCCATGGTTTCGCTCTAGGCAAATGACACTGTTACCAACAGTCTGGGCCTGGGCCGGTTTTTTTCTGGGTTTGGGAGCTTTTGAATGAATTGAAAGTCCACACGGATCGTAAAGACGTGAACAAATTTTATTTCAAGAGGAGTGCTCTGCAAGACAGCAAGCAGACAGTAAGAATAAAGATGCTGAAGGACCATGGTTCTTTCCTGGGCTCTTTTCTATGAAGTGTAATGGAAGGAGGCTTTGGTTACAAAGGAGTGCAATTTGGATGGTTCTCTATTTCGATTGATTAATTAGGTTAAATAATCTGTTTTTTTCTACTGCACGTGACCTTCCCATCATGGAAATGACTAAGTTGTATTTCTGCCCTTTTATGCATAGGCAGGAAATGATAAACAGGACATAGAACATAGTCTTGCTTTAGTATTTATTTACCCCAAACCAGTTCTGCCTGAATTGGTCCTTCCAGTCTTCTACTGGGTCAAAATGGGAGAGTGATTGAACAGAGTCTGTGTAAACTAGAGAATTCTTAAGAGGAAGAAAAACTTATTCCATTTTGTAGTGCACTATGCATGCAGCTTGATGTTGCTTAAACACTGCTAAGTCTCACACCAACGAGCTTGAGGGTCTCACACTGGCCCAGGACAAATAGGGTCCCGGGTTTCTATACTACTTCTTGTATCTTCCTGGCTATCTACCAATTACTGTTAGATTTTATTTAAGTCATTTCAAACAATCAAAGCAGTCCCCAAATCTTAGAGGTAGTGTCCTCATTGTACAGGGAGAATTGAATGCTGCAGATCCTAAAAGTTCTCTGGCCTTCCTGAAGTTCCCAGTGGAGGTGTCACCTGTAGATTTCACCAATTTGATTCGGTGTCCCAACCTCTCCCTTCCCACCAAACTGCTCACCAAACATCTTATCTCTTTGCAGTTGCTTACCAAATCGGGAACATTCATGCTGCTGTTTTATGAGTTAGCAGAATTCTGGGAGTCACCCTCGGCACAAGGCTTTCAGAGTCTTAGAAGACGTTATAAGAGAAAATGCTCTGTTTTTCCAAGCCGCGTGTTCCCTGTGGCCATTGCTCAGCTCCGCTATTGTAGTGACAAAATAGTCATAGACAATGCTTGAATGGTTAGGTATGTTCTGATAAGACCTTATTAGAAAAGCACAATCGGAAGGCCAGATGCTAATCTTGTGACAGGCCAGATGCCTGACCTTTAGAGTATGTTAGACGCTAGACCATTAGAATGTTCTGGGGTTGAGGGAGACACTTAGCTGGTAAAGGATTTGCTGTGCATACATGGAGACATGAGTTTGCTCCCCCACACCCATGTAAAAACCTAAATGTGGTAGCACAGTGGTAATCCCAGTGCTGGGGAAATAGAGACAGGTAGTTCTCAGGAGGTCGCTGGCTAGCCTGCCTCGCCTAATTGGTGAACTCCAGGCCTACGAGAGAGACCCTGCCTCAAAAACAAAGTAAAGAGCTAGGGAGGAGTGACTTCTGAATTTATTCTTTGGGTTTCATACACTAGCACACACGTGTACACACATACACACCGACACTCATACACACACCCTTCAGCAATGATTGCAACCTATTATATTTCATAGCATTAATGAAGATGCTTAAGAATTTGAAGACACCAAGTACGGTGGTGCATACCTATCACCCCATCACTAGAGAGGCAGAGGCAAGAGGGCTGTGGGTTTGAGGCCAGCCTGGGATGGCCAGCTAACTCTCTAAACAATCAAGTACATGGATAAAAACAAATAAAAACAAAATTGACTCATATATAGGAATCAGTTTAGGATTATGCTGCTTTGCTTTCTGTTCCTTTAGAAACAAGCAAATATCCCCAATGATAAACTATCTCAGCCCTCATTTTAGACTCTGTAAGTTCTGGTCTTTCATGAACCCAGGACCACTGCAGTGTCAAGGAGAGAGACAGTGTGGGCTCTGAATGACCTTCCAAAATGAAAATAGTTTGAGCCATGCAAAAAAAATAAATAAATAAATTTATCCTTGTCATTGGTAAACTTTCACTTTATAAACCATTTAGGGAACCAAGTTGTCTGTCTTTTAAGATCAGAGAGACAGTTTAGTGATACAGTTGCTGCTGTCCTGAAGTATGAGAATAGATTGGAATGGAGTAGAGGACACATCTGTGGGAAACTAAGGCATAGGAAGCGTTTGATGCCGCTGTACTTTAAAATTCTTCACGTTAAAACAATGCAAGGAGTCCTTTCTTGATATTGTTAAATATTTTGAAAGTTAAAATCTTAACAAGTCTTAATCCAAAATTCAAAAGTTTAAAATAGCTTTCAGATCCTGGATCGGAGCCACCATCTGAGTTTACTATAAATGGTTCTAGGCAGAGTAAGAAAGAGAAAGAAAAGTACTGCCTTTGTCCTTGACTCCATCAATGAATCCGGTACTTCCGATTGGCAGGATAATGAGGTTAATCTTTTGCTAGAAATAGCGCAAATAGGACAGTTAACATTCGTAACATTTAGAGATGACCTGTAAGTGTTAAGTGAACTAATCTATCTGTGGTTTTTTATTTGACTTCCTGTTGTTTGATACAAGGACATCCAGCTAAAATGGCAAATAAATGTGAGAAGATGCACTAGCCATCAGAACTCAACTTTAATTAAGAATCGACTTTAACCGTTGTAGAACGGTTTGCTTCTATCCTCTTCTTGGGATTGCCATTCACATCAGAACAGTTTCACATTTCACAAGTGTGAACCCATTGCCGGTTCCCTAAATGGAGGTAATCCTCTCTGGGGAAAGTTTGCGTATGCGTATACATGTGTGTGTGTGCGTGTATGCGTGCGTGTATGTGTCCATACGCACCACATGAGTGTGAAAAGGTTAGTATAGAGTCTTCACTGTCCAAAGCTGAGGGGGGTTCAGCCGCTGGATCCTGGTTACCTGTCAAGTGTTTTCCTCCTCAGAGATGCTTTGCAGAACTTAATGGAGATATTTCCTAAAAGCGAAGACGTGGACAAACGTACTCAGATAGTCCTCTTCCAGCTTTAACATGAGGAAAGGGTGCTGCCTTTCTCTTGCCAGTCCCACAGTCAGGTGTTGGGGCGACAGAAATGGAACACCACACTGCCAGGAGGTTGTGAATTGATCATTGAACCCACATGAAAGGACAGCCAGAAAGGAGATGAGAAGCTGAGTGGAGAGCTCATCAGTCATAATGCCTCCTCATTAGGATGCTGACTACATCTGCATATCTCACAGCCAGATTATGCCCAGATGTTTTTGCTCCTGCTGTGCTCTGGGTGCTGGTTCTAGCTTCCTTGTTGCTTACCACAGGCATGGACCACTTTGACGCCAACCTCATTTTGTCTGTGAAACTGAGCATGGAGTTTAATGAATGTCATTCATCGAACCTACAGAAAGACTGAAGAAGAATACATCTTAGCAAATTCACAGAAGCCAAGAGGCTGAAGCAGAGTTAACGATATGCCAGAGGAATGTTCTTTAGAAGGAGTCACTGCCTTGGCACCCAGCTCTCACACACAGGAGATGCCATTGTGCCCAGGACACACTTACAGTAAAGATGGTCTCAACACTAAAGGCCTAAGCACAAATAGCAACCGCTGAGATTTTTGTCCCATAGTGGGGAGGGCCCAGGAAACATGGGCATTTTGATTTCCTCATTGTTGCTTTGTTTTGTTTTTTGAGTTTAGGGTTTCTCTGTGTAACAGTCCTGGCTGTCCTGGAGCTCACTAGGTAGACCAGACTGACCTTGAACTCACTGAGATCTGCATGCCTCTGCCTCCCTCCCAAGTGTTAGGATTAAAGGCGTGAACCACATTTGGTGATGGGCATTTGATTTTTTTTCCCATTTATTTTTGGGCTGAAAAATGGCACCACTAAGAGACAGACAAATTTTAAAAGCAGATGAAATTATTCAGATAAATATGTTAGGATGTGTGTGTTAGGGTGAGTTCTCAAAGAAATGTTTGTGACTGGGTTTTGTTTGTTTTATTTTTTATTTTATGGAAATCTTGTGATTTTTCTTCTCTGAAGGATAGATTGAGGGCTGGGGATGTGCTTAATGGTAGAGTATTTGCCTAGCTTGTGCAAAGCCGAATTCAGTCCCCCCCCACCCCACCCCACCTCCACACAGAGACAGAGCGATAGAGAGACAGAGAGACACACACACACACAGAGAACTAGAAGTTACATTTCATAATTTACCCTACTAATTCCATGTGTTTGGGCGGTAGTATCACTTCTCCCAACCTTCTGTGCTTTAGAAAGCGGTGAGCTCGGGGGTCTCCCGAGATTGGAGCACAGGGTTCATGGTGACTGTAGAAATAACTGTCTTCCTTATCACACCCCACTGCTTTAAGTTCTTAGGAGCCACATGATAACAACCAACCAGCTACGTTTCTCGACAATTCCCCTTTCGGAATTACAAGCACATTTTTGAGAGATATCTGCCCTTTCTTGACTTTTCATCTGATGGTAGTAACTCCTAAATTGAATTTAAAATACTAGTGCTTATAAGTGTGACAAACATCCATGTTGTTTTAACTGATTACTTGAAACTGTCACACACATATACAGTATACCTTGATCCCATACATCCCCACCCTGCCTCCCACTTCAGCCCCCAGCCAGGAGTCTCCTCATCACATCTCCCTTCCAACATCCATTTTTGCCTGAGAGACTCTCCGAGCGAGAATCAACACGGGCTGCACTTGTCATCTCTTCTCTGCACACCCGAAGGGAGTTCATGTTAGATATTCTGTTGATTACACTTAAGGATGCAAACCATGTGTCTGCGGATGTGACTGGGCTGTGCTTCTTGCTCGTGTCCTGAGATGCTTTTCCATGTGGACTGCACAATTGATGACCTGTTAATGACCACTGTGTCCTTCTTTATAGTGTCACCAAGAGAAGCAGGATGCCCTCAGGAAGTCTGTCAATAAAAGAACCCTAACCCACAGGCAAAAGCCCCTTGGTCCAAGTCTTTTAAAACAAAATGCTGAAGCATAAAATGGCTTTGAATTGGTTTTAAGTCTCCCAGATCATATCTGAATGAGGTTGAACAAACGTTTATCTTTTGTGATTCAGGGAACCTTAGAAAATGAACATGTTCTCTGTTTTATTCTCCTGTGCGCAGCTAAAATTACATTTTTGTTTCTTGTGCATTTTGTAAAAAAGAAAAAAAATGGGTTTTCATTGCATTTTTGCCGTGTGTTTTGGGAATGACATGACTTAAAACCCAGACTATGGATGAGGAGTTTAGCTTTGTGATAGTGCATGTGCTTAGCATGTCTGAGTCCTGGGGTTTTCCCCAACACTAAAACAAATGAAAATGTCCAGACTGGATTATGTCCCCAATCCCCTGGATTATGTCCCTAATTCCTTCTGGAAACCCATGGGTTATGTCAGTCTCCAAGACATGGGTAGCCTCATCTGCAGAGAGGCTTTTCACAGGATTTTCAGAGATGGTCTGCCAATGCTGTCTGTAAAGGACATAGAATTCATGTCGGCAGTACTTGAGTGGGAGAGGCAGCCTGCCGAAAACAGTTGGCTGAGCTGTAATAGGAGAGGCCTGATATCAGTAATAGAGGAGGAAAAAAAACAATTTCACTTATGAGTCTCCAACTGATAGTCACAAGCTTGCTCTGAATTACAGGGCTAATGTGTGATCCGCTTTATCACTAAGTGGCAACCCCATGTGACATGCATTAGGAAGAAAGGCTGTCAGGGATTTATGTACTTAACCCTGACTGCTAATTATCCAGGGCTTCTCCTGGGAGGCCGGGGAACAGGAAACGATGAAGGGCAGAGACCAGTGGGACTTAATCAACGCTTTCGTTATAGCACGCTCTTCATGAAATACAATTAGTTTCAGAAATGAGTACATTTTCAAAACTAAGAATCACAGAACTGTATGTTAGTCAGGGGAGAGAAAATGGTATCGACCCCACTACAGGTTCTCAGAAACGTATCCATTAATAAGCAGCTTCAAAATCCAATGACTGAATGCATTTCAAGCATCCATAAATTTTGAACAGTTTTAAGATGTCCATTCAGAAAATACCTATTGATTGGTCTTTGTCTGACTTAGGGTCTATTGCTGTTGTAGAACATGATGACCAAACACAACTCGGAGAGGAAAAGGTTTATTCCAATGTATACTTCCCAGGAGCTGTTCATCACTGGTGGAAGTGAAGGGAGGAAGCTGGAGGCAGGAAAGGAAACAGAGGGCACAGAGGGGTGTTGCTTGCTGGCTTACTCCAGTGGCTTTCTCAGCCACTACCTGCGCAGGGATGGGGCCACCCACAGAGATCTTGGCCATCAACCATCAATCATTAATCAACACCCTACCCCCACAGACTTGCGTAAGGCTGATCTAATGAAGGCATTCTCCTCTTTCTAGATATATCTAGGCTCAGTTAAGCTGACAAAAACTGAGCTCCCATTTGAGTTGGGGAGAAGACAGCAACTAAATGATTATGGAATCTGTTAGAGACTCCTAGTGTCATGACAAAACGTGAAAGGGAGAGCAGGAAGGATTGGATGCTGGGCCTATCAGCATATAGGCATATTTGCCTGTAATCCCAGGCGCTGGGATTCCAGGCAGGAAGATTGAAAGTTCAAGGCCAGGCTAGGCCATTTGGCAAGAGCCTTTCTCAAAACCACAGCAACAACACGCCCCACAGTCCCCCACCCAAAATACCTAAACAACAACAAAACCAAGAATGTCAAGAACGCGAGGAGAAAAATGATTTCAGATGAGATGGAAGGGTAAGAGAGGGGCTAACACCAGAAGATATGCATGTCAGGCAGAGGGAAAGATCTGAACCATATTCCAAAGCAGGGCTGTTTGATTCTTAATATCCAGAAATGAGATACAAAGGAACCTCGTGGCAGTGGCCACGTTCCTGCACGTGCATAGTGGTGGTCCTCATTCCTGCGAGAAAAGCTAACACACTGGAATGTTCCGTCTGTTAGCCTTCTGGAGTGAATCAATACATGGTGGGTGCCCTCTGAGCTTGTTTAATTGAGTCTAGCAAGGAAGCAGACATTTAAAGCATAAAGCATAGAGTCCTTCGTGAGACGATTAGCTTTCTATTATTTGACTATTCGTGTTCATAAACAAACTCACGCTATTATTTATTCACATATATTTATACACTTATATTTTTAGGGTAGCAAATAGATAATCTTTTCCTTCTGCACTTTGAATGTAATTATGTATAGTAAAGAATTAGGTGAATCAGTTGTAGATGTGATTTGAGAATTCAAAGGACAGTACAATATAATAATAGCATCTAGCATAATAATAACTATAATTCAGATAGGGTAAATTATTTGAACCAATAGACTTATAAAAAGTAATCACTAAAAAAAAAACAAACTGAAATGGTTTTGCAGGAAGCACTCTGGCCAAGTCAGCATTGTCCAGACACCACCACGTTCATTTTGTAGTTCTCAGACAACTACATCTTTTCTTAAAAGTACTGAAATTGTTACTTGATTTAGATTTTGAGAATGACTTTTAAAACCATGTTGCAATTCCTCCCTCTCCTTGCCCCAGCCCTTTGTAAGAATGTGCTGAACACAATTTGTTTCCTATTGACTGGAAAAGGTCACGGGGGTGGGGAGAGGGGAGCCTCTTTGCCAGGGCATTGTTTTGGTTTTCAGACCCTGAGAACCCGGGCAGACTCATGAATGAGTCTCTTCACCAGCAGAGATGCCTGGCTGTGTTTCTCTGGTTATCACTCTGGGATTATTTCCCAGGGTAAGAGAGAAAGCTGCAGTTAACATTAAATATGAACTTATTTTGTGGTTGCAAATAGACTCTGGAATAGGTGGGTTTTGTTTTTAGTGTGGTTAAGTATAAAGAACATAAAAGCCCACCGCATCAACCATTTATGTTCTCTAAGTGTATAGTTATTTTTTCTAAGTGTGCAGTTCAGCGGTATTCACTACATTCGAACTTTTGTACCCATAACCATCATCCATCTCTAGAATAAACTCCCAAGTTGAATTTCTGCACCTACTAAACAATAATAGCCCCACCCTTCCCAGTCACCATTCAGCTCTCCGGCTTTGATCTGACTGTTCTAGGTGCTTCTTCTGAGGGGAAACATGCGCTATTTGACCTTCTGTTCCTGGCTTACTTCATCAGTGTGATGTCTTCAAAGCTCGTTCATATTGGAGCATGTGGCAGAATTTCATTTTTAAAGACTGGATAATATGCCATTATGTGTAATTACCCCATTCTGTTTGTTAGTAGGCTAAGTTGTTCCCTCCTGTTTTAGCTATTTTGAGTAATGCTGCCTTCAACAGTGTGTACAAACACCTATTTGGATCCTTGGTTTAAGCTCCTTCGAGCTACCTAGGAATGGAATTCCTGAATAATATGGTCACTCTCTGCTGCTTTTTTGAGGGTCATTGTACAGGTTTTCCAAAGAAGGTAATTTTAGTGGAAAATTATTTCAGAGGTGCTTATAATAGGTGTCCAAGTGTAAAAGTCTCTAGGGGCATCCATGAAGTGTGTCCGCATTTTCTTCTCTTGCCGCTTCATAGTTCAGCAGCAGGTTCTTGGGCAGGGAACTGTGAATAGACACACCTCAACTATGGGGAAGCCTTCATGACTGGGTGTGTGCCCTCACGAGACTGCTGGCCACCAGGCTTGATCAGAAATCTTAATTGCTGCCGGCTTACTGTGACCGTGGGTGAACATGAGTTTGGGAGAAAAAAATGTGGGCATCGGTGCGCTTTGAATTAATACTGTGGACATCAGATATGACCTAGGGCCTGATCCACAGTCCAAGGATTCAACAGAAGTCATGAATGAGCGACAAACTTTCTATAGTGCTTGCAGACGGAAGATCTGGGAATGGTTCTAGAAACCCAAAGTGAAGATCTATCTATCCCAGCAGGAAAAGTGAGATGAGCTCTCACAATGAGCAGCAGAAGATTCAGTTCACATATTGCCGGCTGCAATGAAACGAAGCAGTTTCATAGCTCCCCATTTATATTAAGGAATCTATTCAGATCATCGTCTGCGAGTTGCCCGGATGATGCGAGACCTGCTCTGGCTTCAAGTGAATGTTCGTTGTTTACAGCCGTCCCTGCCAGGTAGATTGTGCCATGCTGTGGGGAAATGATTCGTAGGGGAAGGGATCTATCTGCTGTAACTAAGAAGAGACAGACATTGTGTAGTGAAAGCTAGAATAAAAGAAAGATCATATAATGCAAGCTCACACACACACACACCAAAGAAGGGTTGTGTAAGGACTTTGTGGCCATGTGACGGGGGTTTCCAAAGACAATCACTATTCCTAGTGATCCCGAACTGAAGACCAAGCTCGGCCTCAACCCGATTCCCTCAACGTTCTGCAGAAGCTGTGACTCAGTGACCACAGTGACCCAGCGCTATAACTGTGGCAGTTACTAAGGGTGCCAGTGTTGGCTCACATGTCACCGTATCTCTTCAAGTGCAGCCTTGTAAATTCTGCTCCAGTGAGAACCGTGAACACAGCAGTTAGTGTTCTAGCCTTGCATACTTCCTTTCTCTGGGGAGCTGTGAAGTGCCGCCTCGTGTCAGATAGCTTTTACGGACCTAGAAATATTGATGTAATTTTAAAGTAGGTTGTGTGCTTTCTTTGGTCATAAGATAAATGTCCCGCTTTTATTATAGTTTTAGGGAGTTGTGTGTTCCTTTAGAGAAGCATCGTTTGTTCCTCTTAATGTACAAAACGTTAATGTTTGGTAGTGAGAAAGAATAAAAATCTTTTGTCCTCTGTGATAATTGTCACCATAGCAGATAATGAAAAACTGATGTGATGATTTTAAGAAAATTTATGACAAAATTTGTTTCTGCCTGTTCATATATCTTTCAAACATGATAAAGTAATTAAAATACCAGTAGCTTGTTAACAACATAAATGTGTGGTGGTTTAAATGAGAATGGACCCCACAGGCTCATAGGTTTAACTACTTGGTCCCCAGTTGGTAGAACTGTTTAAGGAGAATTAGAGAGTGTGGCCTTTTGGAGGGGGTGTGGATTCGTTGGAGGGGGTGTGGCCTTTTGGGAGGGGGTGTAGTTTTGTTGGAGGAGGTGCATCACTGGCAGCTTTGAGGTTTCCAAAGCCCAGAACCTTTCCCAGTTTGTCTCTTTGCCTTGTGTATGTGTATCAAGATCTAAGCTCTCAGCTACTGCTCAGTCCCATGCCTGATGGCCTGCTGCCATGCTCCCCACCCTGTTGGTCACAGACTCACCCTCTGAAACTGTAAGTCCCCTATAAACTCTTTTTTCTATGAGTTGCCTGGATCATGGTATTTTCTGGCAGCAATAGAAAAGTAGCCAAGACGACATGTACGTGTAAACACGGGTAAGAAGATGATGAGAAGTTACAATGCCAGCAGCATGGTCCTTCTAGTTATAAATGTAGGTTCCAGTAAAGGAAATGTCCTAGGCTATGGATTCCTCCTGACCTCCTTTGACAGTGGACAGCTCATCACCTGGGAACTAGCTAGACCTGGAGAGACTCCAGAATCCCCCGCAGTCCATGGTTCAAAGAAATATCTCACGGCCTTGCTGGTTTTTGCTTAAGGGAAAACATTTGAAATTGAGAAGGAAGAGGGTTGGAACTGAAAAGATTCCATGATTGTTTGAACCTGGAGTTGAGTTGTAGCCGTGTGTCGAAAATGGAGAGCCCCATCAGGGTATGCAGGATGAATAAGTTGCAGTCTCACCGAAGTCTGCACAGCTTGCTGACACTGGGAATCCTGTTTTTGTATGTATTACATTATTTACTCAATGGGTTGGGTGTGCACACACATGTATGTGCATGCATCATAGTGTGTGGGTGTAGCTCACAGGTCAACTTTGGAGAGTGCCCTTCCATGATGTGGGTCCAAGGGATCAAACTTAAATGTTTAGCTCCTGATGCAAGTGCTTTCGTGTACTAAACCATTTTGCCGGCCCCTAATCTTGTCTGTTCTAAGGTACAGATTACTGGATTCCACTGAGTAGACTGAGAATACTGACATCAAGGGACTAGGCAAGCAACCAGATTTTCCCATTTATCTCCACTGCTCATTAGCCAGTAATTGGGATTCATCTTTGTCTTTTGCTAATCAAAAAGTGGCAGTGAGCCATAAGACAGTCTTTGCTTTCCTCTCAGAACAGAGAAACGAAAAGTCATAACCATGCTCAATAATTTAAGTACAATCAAGAAATGAGTTTTTAGCGTTAATTTCGATCTTAATACCATCTGTAGAATGGAGCTAGGCAGATATTTAGAGCGATCAAATGACTATCAAATTGCTGAAGCCCGCATGGTAAATCTGTTATGTGACCTGGAGAACATTGCAGGGGTGACCTGGAGAACATTACACTGAGAGAGATCAGCCAGTCACAAAAGGACCAATATTTATTCCACTGATTCTAGGGATGCAATATAGTCAAGCAGAGAAATGGAGAGCAGAATGTTTAGTAGTTTCCAGAACCTGGTAGAAGAGAGGAATACCGGACTGCACTGGGCAGGGGTGAAGCTCTTCAGGCACACTGGATGCCGAGGCTCCAGAAATCTGCTGTCTGTTATGGCGCTTGTATTTAACACTGCTGATTGTGCCATTAAAATGTTTAAAGGAGGCAGATCTCAAACTGAGTCACTGCTCTGATAAAATGGGGAGAAGTTTTCCTGTCTTTGAGGCAGGGAAGAAACAGTTATAGGTTTTAATATTTTCCCAAATGTAAGAACTGGGAATTCTAAGTCAGGGTGGCCTCCCGCTCTGTACCCCTTATTAGCAGCTATCCAAGCAAGGATGAACCCTTAAACTGTCCCAGGTGACATTACTCTTCCTCGGCATTGGTAGGACACCCCTGTTTTTTGTTTTTTGTTTTTTGTCACCACTGATCAAATCAGCTTTCCTTAACAAAATAGCTTATTCAGTTTTGAAGTGAGAAACTGGGAAGCGTAAACTCAAGCTTTGTTCTTAAATATGGCCACTGGAGTATTTTAACTGGGGCCAAAGTTCATAGTGTCTGTTCCTAGGTAGTTTAAGTAGGCTGTAAGAGGAGGGGTGGTAGAGGATTTTTTTTTAACACTTTGCCTTCCCATGCCTCCTTCAGAAGTACCCACAGCAGTGTGGGTATCAAACGTTGGCAGACTAGTTGAACAAAGGTCACTGAAGTTGGAAACAATCAAAGAAGGGATCTACCCAGGACTGGGAAGCCTAGCAGGGTGCATGGCTAGGAGGCAACAGATGTCACAGGTCCTGGGAGGCCACGGGGCATTCTTGAGAGATTTTTTGGGAGATGTCAGATGGGCCCATAGTTAGATCTCAGTTCCTTATTTTATAATTTGAATAACATTAAGAGTTATCCTATCTCTGGGAGAGAGGCTCAGATTTTGAAACTATAATGTGACCCACCTTAGTGAGCTGAGCATTTAAAGATTTCAGCACAGAATTTCTGCATATAGTAAGCATTCAGCGAATGTTCCTTATCCGGCCCTCTCTCACTAACTGAGATTCCATCTTGCCTCCATCCAGCCTTTGTTCTGCTCAAACCAACCTCAGATTTTGGAGGATATTATAAGCTATAATGTTTCCATTCAAGAGTCTCAGGTTAGCATTTCAAACTTGAGGGCATCAAAATGCGACTGTATTCGGAGATACGGTCTTTTTTTTTTTTTCTTCAAGATTTGTTTATTTATTTTGTGTCTATAGTTGCTCTGTCTCATGTTTGAAGGATGCCAGAAGACAGCATCAGATCTCACTATAGATGGTTGGGAGCCACCATGCTGTTTTGGGGAATTGAACTAAGGACCTCTGGAAGAGCGGCTGGTGCTTTTAACAAAAACACTGTGGTATTTCTCGAGCCTGGAGATATCGTCTTTAAAGAGATTAAATTAAGCTAAAATGAGGTCACTGGAGTAGGGTCTAAACCATTATGTGTGGTGTCCATATAAGAGAAGAAATTCGTGCCCAGCAGTAGTTGCACATGCCTTTAATCCCAGCACTTAGGAGGCAGAGGCAGACAGATTCTCTGAGTGCTTGAGGCCAGCCTGGTCTACAGAGTGAGTTCCAGGACAGCCAGGGCTACATAGGAAAGTTCTGTCTTGAAAAACAGACAAGCAAAAAGAAAACGAGAGAGAGAGAGAGAGAGAGAGAGAGAGAGAGAGAGAGAGAGAGAGAGAGAGGAAATTTGAAAGCAGAGTGTAACAGAGGGAAGACATTGTGAAGACATAGAGAGATGGCGGCCATTGTATCCCAAAGAGAGAAGCTTTAGTGGCCACCAACCTTGTCCAAATGTTACTTTTGATTTTCTTGCCTCCTTTGTTTAAGGACCCCATTGTTTGCTACCTTGTGAGGACATCTCTGATAAAGGAATGGAGTGTGATTGTTGCAGATAAGGAAAGGAGGGCTAGGGTAAGAAATATGGGACACCTCATCATGCTGGACATGTTGGCATCGTCCTGTGACTTCAGCTATTCCGGGAAACGAGTGAGAGGGTGGGACATAACGGGGCAGCACAGTGGGACATTCTCAGAAAAGCCCATCCTATCCCAGCTTAGCTTGTTCTGTGTTGTTGCCCAAGGTGGAGTGTGATGTGATACATTTTCTTTTCAATTTCATCTAATCCTGGGGGGATGGTTTGGATAATTGCTAAAAATCGGTTTTCTTGTAAAACACTGAAGAAACAAACAAAAAAATGACATCATAATGACAGCTAGAGACAGGAAGGAAACGTAAGTAGTGGGGTAATGAGAAACTCGACCTGGACCCCGAACTCCTAGCCTTGCAGTCTAATGGGGTCTAAGGTGCCATGGAGCACTTGGTTTCGCTCTCAGTACACAGGAACAGTTTAGTTACTATGGTGATAATGTGTTGTTTTCTCTCTGTTTCTCTTCCTGCATCCCATCCATGCCAATAAAGGGCTGTGATTCCTGTAACACAATTAGCCAGGGAAGGGTTTTAAGTCTTGGAGGCATAACAGAAGAGTGGAAGTCTCTAGAGAAAGACAGATTATTGCAGGACATGGAGCAGGAAGAAGTTCCACTTAGTTCAGATAAAGTTAGACAAATGCACTTCGAATGTAGCCCGCAGTGGTTGCTATTGCATATGTCTTGATTGTTCCCAGAAGTATAAATAGAAAACATTTTATTGTAATAATAGAAGTGCTGTTATCCCTCCCCCCAAACAAATTATATTTGTCTTATATGAGGAGAATGTAGGTATAGTTGTCTTTGTTTCACATTAAAAGCAAAATGAGTTTGTGTTCATTAGGTTAAAGTGTTAGATCCAAAATAAACCTTCTCACTTTCAAGAAAAGCATCCTCACAAGTGTCATGCTAAGTGCCCCATCAAGACTAAAGTGTGGTTTTGTCTCATTACCTGTGTTAAGGATCAGTACCATTTTGTTGTTATTGATTTCATTGTGTCAGTATCGTCTGGCCTCCACAGTTCTGCATACACACACACACACACACACACACACGCATGCATACACACACACAAGAAAAAGTAAAATAAAAACTTTAATGAATTAAATAGTTGTATTGAGCATACTTATAATACATCTTCCAGAGATAACTATTTGGTTATAATATGGCTTTTGAGTTTTAATGCAATAGTATTTAATTACATTATTAATGTTACAAAGCACAGCCCAACTATGTCCTTAACTTCTATGTGTTCTTAACTTCTATGCCATCTCTCCAGGCATACTGCTTAATTCTTTTGTTGATATAAGTAATCAAATTATACTCAATTACTACTTATATTTTCAAAAATTAATTTGTATTTCTCATATATTTGAGTTGCATAATAAATATTATTAGAAAAGTATCCAAAGTCAAAGAGTGGCTTTTCTTAAATAACTATTAAAAGTAGCTATGGTTGAAAATAACATATTTTACATATCCTTACACAGTGAGAAAAGACATTTTAAAATTTGATAGCTCTGACATTAAACCAAAATTTTCAAGATGAGGCACTAATGTAATAATTGGGAAAATATGCTGGAAAAGGCATTCATTTCTTTCATAAAAATAAATCAGTGTGTTCCTGATATGTGTGGGTAAGTTATGTCCCTAGGTTGGGTACTGGTGTTTAACCAGTGGTGTGAGTTTGTTATGTCCCTAGTCTGGGTGCTGGTGTTTAATTAGTGGTGTTTTCCCTTTGAAGCTGGTTATTCACAGCTTTGCTTGTAATATCTTAGACACATATGGGATCACTTTTCGGAGCATACGAGAGGTCTCAATAAACAAAAGATAAATAGGTCATTGACCATAAGAAAGTCACAATTCCCTACAAATAGATAAAGGAAATCCATGCTTATATTTTTAAAGCAATACTAATCCTCACCTATAATAAGGGAAACTAGTATTACCACATTTCTGTTTTGTTTCCTCGTTTTGGGTGCCGGAGATCGAACCAAGTCCTGTACACGCTAGTCACCTGCCCTATGTAGCAGTGAGCTGCCTCTCAGACAAGGTTTCACTATGCCGCCCAGACTAGCCTTGAACTGCCTAGCCTCCTGCCTCAGCCTCCCTAGAGCTGAGACCCAGTTTTAAGATAATAGTCTTTCCTTTGGCCTTTGATATTGATTAAATTTAAAAATATTCATGGCTGTAAGAAATGTGATAGCGCTATAATATTAATGTAATTGAAAACGGCCTTTGGGGGCTATTACATCTCATTGTATAAACGCTAGCAAATCTGCTCTAAGTGTGGCTCTACATATAACTTGTTTGATTACAAAAGAGTATTTGTAGGTTTTGAAGTACACTTTTTGTGAAATACAAGTCATGGATGGCGAAAAATAGCTTTTAAGAAGATATCCCTAAAACTCTATCTGAGAAGCTAACAAATAATGTAATTAGTGATATTAGATTATCCATTTAATAGACTTCTGTTCCAGGACAGAGCGATTATCGGCTCACCCAAGCTGTGCTGATTTTGCTGAATGTCTCTTTGTTTTACCATTTCCCAATCTGAGTGCAGGAGTCCCGTGCTAGCAAGTAGAACTCTTTATGGCCCCAGTACCTCTGAAATGGTCATTAAGGTCACTCAGAGGTAGACCCACGGGTGGATCCGAATCGCTTTTGTGTGGCCTTGGTCTAGTTCCAAGAGAGAACAGGAAAGGGTTACAATCAGTAGGAGCCTAAGGAAAATGTGTGGCTTCCTGTGCTGAGCAGACACAAAGAACAATCTGACCTTGAATCTTTCCTATGCTGTCAGAGAAGCTCCTCAGGCAGTCTGAGAAGATCAACAGCTGACTAGACTCTCATCTGTAAGCAAACTTAATTGGCAGGTTCGAGAACCTAGGAAACTTGTTTCCACGCATGTGTGCGTGTATTGTGTGGGATATGTATTTGTGTATGTGGCATATGTGTGTGTGTGCGTGGTGTGTGTTGTTATTGCGTAAATGGTGTTGTATGTGTGGATAGGTGTTCATTCATGTGTGTGCAGGTGCATGTGCACATGCGTGCATGGATGTGTCGAGAGGCCAGAGGATAACTTCCCGTGTTATTCTTTATGAGCTGTCTATCTTAAGTTTCCAAACCTGTCTCGGCCTCCCAGGGCTGAATTTACAAGCTCATCCTGGATTTTTTTTCTTTTTTGAATGTGAATGCTGGGTATTGAACTCAAGGGCCCATGCTTCTAAAGCAAGCACTTTCATGACTGAGCTGTGTTTTCTCATCTCCAGTATGAGCCAGACAGGCACATGATATTTGGCTTGCAAATAGCTTACAAAAAAGTCTTACTAGCTTGCCAACAACTTAGACTTTAATTAGAAACTCCACAATTCTTGGTGAAGTCCATTTCCTCACTGAATCTCCAAAGTAGGTGGTTAGATATAGTACGTTTGACCCGAGAGAAATATTTGAAAAAGTGCAATGTTAGATATGTGAGGTCTTATCATTTTGTTTTTTATTTATTATTTTACTTATCAGAAATCTAGATGCCACAGTTCAAAGCCATGCAGGAACACAATTCAGCACACTACGTGCATGAGTTTTTAAATTCTTAGAACCATTCAGTAAGTGGCAGGCTGCTCCCTAAAGCCGTGGGCTCTGCGGTTCTAAAAATACTTGGGAAAGTGGTGGGTCAGATCAGATACCCCTAAAACTCTGTCACATGATCCCAAAATTGCAGCATGTTTTAAGGCAGTGACATTTCATTCTGGAGTAAGGAAAACTGAGTTGGGGGGGGGGAAAGAATAAGAAAAAATACATCCTTCTCTTGGTGCAGCTGAGAAATACCCAAGCTCCAGAAGACATTATTACTAACCCAGGAAAATCACATGGATTTTCATCCAGGGGTAAAGAGATTGTGTGGATTACTGAATGCAGTTCCTGTTCCAGCCTGTTTCAGATTGTCAGTGGCTCGTCCTCACCCAGCTGCTATCTTCAGAGGAAGCCCCTGAGGGCTAGTGGTTGTCCAAGCCTTGCCTGGGCCTCTCAATATTGCATATGGAGCAATGAGAGCCAGGAGCTGTTAGAATGTGGAGCATATGGGCTCCATTCACAGACATTTGGTTCTTTGAAGAGAATTGGCTAGACCGGTGGCTCAGTCATAAAGACCAATAAATACCTCAGGAAACGTAATGGGCCTGGAGAACACAATTTTTGATCTGAACTCTATAGTTGAAGGTCAATAAGCCAATCTACGGAGGCCCACAAGGGTCACACTTGAGGAGCACAGCTTTGCTACTTGAGGTGCACTGTTGAAGCATGACTGACTATAGCTCCCAGCCCCACCTCTCTACCCTCTGTCCACAGCGCTCACCTCTACTCTACATAAAGTTAAACAAATATTTAAAGAATGTTGGTATGAAGGGAAGCCAAGTCATCAATCTATTTTAATGTCTGTTTTGTCTTCAGGGCCCTCGGTTTGGATGAGTTTCGCATAACCTATGACCTTTTTTTCTTTTCTTTTTTTCTAGTGTCCATGGAGAACATTGGTGAACAAGGTAAAATATTGTGATGGTTGCAGAAATAATATCTTAAGAATAGTTTGAAAAAACAAATTGTATCTATTATATTTGGTTGGGCTTAAAAAACTACTCCTTGACAATATAGTAATATGATAGTTAATGGCATAGCATTTTTTTTTAATTTCCCAAACTAAATTCTGTCACAAATACTGTGTAATGGCCATAATTGTTTTGAAGATCCTTAATGCTCCCAGATCCAAGGATATGAACAATCTCCTGTCCCAGCTTGAACTACTTCATAACTAAGCTATCTACCTGCAGAGTTTATGAAATCTTGCCTCTGCTTGTGTTATGCTGATTTAAGTTCCATTTTAGATAATCCAGATTGTAAATGAATCCACAGGTATACATATCACAATTCTTTAGGAAAAAATGAAAATTTCTAGCGAAAATAAAACATAAAACACGTCATATTCTGCTTATTTATTTGTTTAGTTTTTGTTGGGAGTAGAGGCCTGGTGTCATCCGGAAAAGAGGTCTACCTCTGCTATGCAACCTCAGCCCTCAGACATGTCTATATTCTGACTTGACACATTTTCCTGCAATTGTTTACTTCAGAACTATGCTGATGTATTATTCAGATGGAATTGTTTCCAGTAGGATGAAATTATGATTTTCAATTTGTATTAGTACTTCAAGCCTTTAAAAGAACATACAGAGTGTGTTTATATTATTAAACAAATATACTCAGGATGCTTTTCCTAACAGTTGTCCTGTGTACTAAATCAGGCATTAGAACCCCCACAGGCAGAAATCACTTCCTCCAGATGGTCCCTGTTTACACATTGTCATTATAACCAGGAGAGCCACCAGTGTCAACCAGAGCTAAGCAAACAGGCAAGCGGCTTCTCAGATGGGAGCTGCTTTCTCTGCCTCTCCGTAAGCAAAGTTCATAAAGCCTGGAAGTCTGAACATTTGGTTAATATTGGGTTTACTCTTACATAACTGCCCCACTTTTACAGCTTAGAAAAAAATCTGATTAGCCAATTTGCAAAAAGATGGGCCTATGGAGGTTCTAGTCAGTGGATATAGAGGTAATGATACATTTAGAGATGTTAAAATATCTTGACTTCAGGTGATTTATTCAAAGAGTTGCACTTATTTGAATATGATATAAATACTGTTTATAGTATATCATTGTTAGTTTGAATATTTTGTGAATACCATGATCTGAGTAAAATTTCGCACATTACAGTGATGATTCTGTTTCTCTCCTTTCAGTTGTGAGCCTCATGGTTTATCATCTACTCTTTGCAATGTTTGTCTGGTCATACTGGAAAACCATTTTTACACTGCCCATGAATCCTTCAAAAGAAGTAAGTTAAAGCAATAGCAAAGTTATCTTGAAGAAAGCAATCATTAATGCTGACTTCTGAAAATGAATTGCCTTCTTTTCATTAGTTGTTACAAACTATTGAATATGGTCATATTTTTGGATTTTAAAAAAAATCTGTATATGTTAATAAACACTTGGGATTTTCACTAAGTACTTACTTTTACATATGGTTGAGTTATTCTATCAAATTTTTTATGCATTCTTTTCTTTTATACACACTTTAGAGTTGTGTATCCAGATAGATCAATAAGAGATAGATGATATATATATATATATATACACATACATACATAGATGATAGACAATTTATTGTCATTCCATACTAATTATTATACTAAATACATATTAGTTGTCTGGCAATCACCAGGAATAGCAACAATAAACTACTTAACTCATTTTCTCTGTGTTCAAGAGATCTATAGCTAGTCCACAACTTTTACACACACAGACTCCCTCTTTCTTATTGCTCTGTCTGTTTTGATTCCATGGACCACTACTTGGCTGAAGATGTAGCTCTAATTCCAGACATTGAGAATACATTATAGCCAGCAGGCCATAGACAGTAGGACAGAGGTGCCCTCTCCCTCGGTGACATTTTCTTCAAGTTATTGATTCCATTTCCACTTGCATTTAGATGGCTTCATTATGGCACACCTCACATGGATGTCTGGGAATGTTATTCTCAACAATCACGTCAGCCGCTGAAGAGAGGAGTGGTTATTGGGGGACCACTAGCAATCTTTAATACAGAGGCTTTTAAGTAGTAGCATATGACTAAATTAAAAGTGCATTTTTGAATATATCATGTTGCTCGTTTCTGGGTCTCTCGTTTGGGTAAGAGCAAAGGCATGGTATCTTCCGCGGCCTTTGCTCTTGGCATTTGCTGCAGTATATGTTTGCTGAATTTCAATAAACATTGTTGTTCATAGCATATTTTTAGTAGGCCAAGATAAAAACAAACCACAGCACTGTAAATTGTTCCCTAAAGCAATCAGTTTGACTTGAACCTGTGACCATAGAGGCCAATAACCATACTGTCGGCCCAGAAAAGGTGTTTGCGCAGAAATAATGGTATGTGTAGACTACAGTGCTTCGTGGACCATCTTTCTTTGTCTTTCTACTTCTTTCTCCTTTTCTATGTATTTTTCCTCCCTCATAGAGTGTTCACTTCTTGCTCATAATCTCTCTCACATGTCTTGGCCTTTGTGTAGGTCTGAAAAAAAATGCTGACTTCTATCAGTCGAGTGAGTGATGTCATCCACTCAGGTGGATACCAACCACCTCTCCGTTGATAACTCTCTCATCTTTTCCCAGCTCTGATTTCTTCTGAGAGCTTAATGGATGCGTCGCTCGGTCAGACATTCCACTTTGGGCAGGCCAGTGACACTTCATATACAGAGATCACTACTTTGTCATTCCCTAAACCGTAGCATGTCTGTTTCTTAAATGTAAGCGTCGTGCAGGCCTGAAGCCTGGGGTCTGTCTGTCTATGTCTCTGTCTCTGTCTCCCACTCTGTCTATCTCTTATTCACTCTTTCTATCTCTGCATGTCTCTCTGTCTGTCTGTCTGTCTCTGCCTCTGTGTGTGTCTCTGTCTCTCTGTCTCTGCCTCTCTCTGTGTCTGTCTCTTTGTCTCTCTGTCTTTGCCTCTCTCTCTCTCTCTCTCTCTCTCTCTCTCTGTGTGTGTGTGTGTGTGTGTGTGTGTATGTGTCCTCAATTCCTCCCTACCTACTTTTCTTTCTTTATCTTTCCCTCTTACCATCTCAGTCATCTCCATCATCAGACATGCTATACATCTTCATGGTTTTAAGTCTTACTGATGCCCCCTTCCCAGAGCCCTGCAAAAGTTTATCTTCCACCTTGAAGCTAGAGTGTTCCATCTAAAGAGAAATTTAACATTTAATCCACTGCACATGTCTGTTCTGTGACTGTATATTCTCCCACATGGTGAAGTCTGGTCTCCCTTGACTGGCAACAATAATCCTTGTCTGGGTCTCTGACTTCCTGTGTTATGTTCTTGTAACTCTTAACTCATGCAGCTTCCTGAATGTACCATTTCAGTATATTTTTCTATACTATTATTTCCATTTTCTTGTTAAAAAATTATTGTTTGTATTTGTACCAGCAACAGTTATCTCTCTTGAAATTCTCAGTTTAGTTTCTGGACCTCTTTTTCTTTATATCTGCGTTGGCGATCCTGTTTAATTTTATAATTTCATATAGTCTGCCATTGGTATAACTCTCATTAATACACTAGCCCAGACCTCTCTCCAGAACTCCAGACACATCTAAAACTATCCCTCTGACATCTGACAAAAATTTCAAATTCAGCATATGTGAAAACATTTGGATCTCCTACTCACTTTTCTAATCATATTTTTAAAGCGGTCCCATCTCACAAATGGCAGTTACATCTTCCATTCTCCAGACCAAAAGCTTTAGAGTTATCCTTGACTCTTCTTCCTCCTCGATCCCAGATACAGTTAGTAACTTAGCTTCAGGCTATAACTTTAGCAGATGCCTTCAGTGTGAGCGCATGCCCTCTCCTGCTGCCACTCTGAGTCAAGACGGTATAATCTCTCATTTACATATTTGCAGTATCACGTGAAGGGTTTCTCTAACTACACCATATAAAGCAGCAAACCTCTTAGGACAAGTGTAGAAATGAACCACAGTGAATTTAAAACTGGATGGGACTTTGCTGGGCAATTGTTTTACACAAAACCATATTTGTGGGTGTATGTGTGTGTGTGTGCGCGCACATGTGTGTGCAGTTACCCTCAGAGACCAGAAGAGGGTGTCAGGAACTGGAGTTAGAGGTGCTTCTGAGCCAGTTGGCATGGGTGCTAAGAATTGAACTTGGGTCCTCCGAAAGAGCAGAAAGTGCTCTTAACCACTGAGCCATCCCTCCAGCTCATATTGCTAATTTTCACAGCAGCGTAATATTCTCCTTGAATTATGTAATGACTGTTGTAAAGATACCCCGATTTTAAATTTAAATTCTATGGCTGACCCCAATCATATATAATCATATTATATATGGTACTGATATTAGCGAGTATGTATGTAAACTTTACCTATATTTTAAATTATTCCTTAATAAAAAATTCTTTGATGTAGAATTACTAGATCAAGAAAATTTCAGTTGCTTACCAAATTGCTACCCAGAAGGGACTGAAGTAATTTTCAATACTACTAGTTGTATTAGACTCTTGGCATTTTTGTTATTATGAAAACTCTGTTAGCAACTTAGTGGACAAACTGGGGGGTGTGTGTGTGTGTGTGTGCATGTGTTACACAAATTCTAATTGATATTAGTAATAAAAACCCAGAGTCAGATAGAATCGTTAATGCTGAAGATCAGAGAAGCAGAGCGGCCAGTCACTAGAGAGACCTTTGACCTCTACTGAATCTTCCTACTGAAGGGGCAATCCTGTCTCTATGAATACTCAGACTCAACTCCAGATTGCATACTCAGCCTGTGTCCTCAGACTGACTGCTGCTCAGACTGCCTTCTCAGACTGCTTGTTCAGACTACTCCTCAGACTGCCTCAGACTGCAATGAGCTCTTGTCTCCTCCCACTTATATTTCTTTTACTCCACCCAGCCATATCACTCCTGTCTGCACAACTGTAGCTTGAATTCTAGTTGATCTTAATAATAAAAACCAGGAGTCAGATATTAGGGGGTGAAAGCTGAGAGATCAGAGAAGTAGAGCGACCAGCCACTAGAGTTCTTACCTCTACCAGTGCTCAGATCAAAGGGGCGATCCCATCCTCAGACAGCATCCTCAGACTGTGTCAGACTGCACTGAGCCCCTGTCCCCTCCTGCCTTATATTCCTCTTTCTGCCCAGGGACCATGGTGCCATTCTCCAACCTCTGGGAGCACCAGACAGACACGTGCTGCATGTGCATGCCTGCAGCGGAAACTCCCATCCATACAAAGTAAATCTTAAACAAACAAACACAAATTTATATCCTCCCTTAACTATGTGATTGGGGCCAGCTTGATAGGTCCATCGATGGCAATGTCAGTTTTCCGCCTAACGATCCATAACCCTCAGTCTTATCAGGAGACAAATATCAGAAACGTTGCAATTAAATGGCCCTCTATACAACACCAGTACTACTCACAGCTACGTGGGAATAAGAAGGAACAAGAAAAGGAAAACATGAACGATGAAGGAAAATCTGAGACACTCCCAAGGCTAAAATGAACCTGAGGGCATATGGCGATTGAAAATACTTTGGGATTTCCATAATCCCATATTATGCAGATGTATGGAGTAGAAATACCAGAGTAGGAAAAGATATTCCAAAACAGAAAATCTGAATATCTATGCTGAACTTTATGCTAGGCACTTCAGTTAATAGTGTGTCAATATTACTTTTATTAAAGTGCCTAAAGTGCCGTGCTATTGTAAGATATTAATATGGGAAACGGTGATGGGCTATATAGAAACGTTAGAAACTTTACAGTATTTTCTCAATTTGTTAAGGAAATGTACTATATTCTTTAAAAATAAGATAAAATTAGTCTAACAGAAGCAAAACCAGGATTATGAAGAACTGTGACATCTGGAGGTTGGAGAATAGATCAGGAGTTAGCGGCTCTGCTTTCCAAATTGCTCAGTACCTTCAGATACGTACAGTTAGCATCTTCTAATCTGTGGACTGGCAGGACTTTGCCTACCATAATGTTCTGGAAGAGGTAGAAATCTATTTTTGACCTCTATATTATGTGAGTAAGATTATGCATTTGATTTCTTGGAGCTGGTCCAGGGTGTTCTGATTTAATTTATTAATTTAAGCATTAAACATGCGAGGGTCTTCCATGCCTAACACACCCTAGAAGTTACCCATAAGGTGAAAAAGACCCGGAAACTCGGTGAAAAGTCATAAAATGTTGAAGATATCAATGCATGTGACAGTTCTTAAAAGTCGTTTACTAAGCCAATTCACTGAAAATTTACAGCACCTGGTTTTAAGTCAGTTTCAGGAATGGTAATAAGAGGAGCTAGGGAAATGGCTCCGATGAGGATGCTTGCTTGGGATGTAAGCACGAGGCCCTGAGTGTGAATATGAAGCATCTAAGTAGGAAGCCAGGAGTGGCTTTTACATTAATGGACCTGCAGTTTTAGGATCAAGGCAAGCAGAATATCATGCACACAAGAATATTATGCCAACGTAAAAGTTATCTACACTTGAAAGCTGAAGTTTTGTTTTGTTGTGGTTTTAGTTTATTTCTGGGAGGGCAAAGACTTAGGCCCAGTGTCATGAGCAAATTTTTATTGAATAATCTGTCATGACATAAATGACATTTGTGTCACCTTAATTTCTTTTTTAGAGACAGAAACTCTCTGGGTAGCCAAGGCTGGTCTTGAACTCACAATCCTCCTGCCTCAGCCTCTTGAGTGTTAAGATTACATGCGGAGCCATGCCCAGCCCCAGGTTGATTTTCTTTTAAAAATCTCTATTCTGTGAGAGCTTCATTAGCAGCTCCTCCTGGAATACAGCTCAAAATTGCAGCGAACTTCCCTTTCATATATGCTGGCCTAGGTTCAATCCCTGGTCCTGGCAAATAAAGTATATAATGTACAATTTAAAGAATAATCAAATGAAAATGCCCAAACATTCAGCCGATACATAGAATAGTCTTAAGTTTCCCACCTGCTATACAGTTCACAGTTGCATGCCCCTACCCTCCCCAAGAAGAAACAACTGTTCTGTGTTTTGTTTTAATTATTCCCTTCTTTATAATTTTAACACATATGACTGCCCTTATTGGTAAGATAGAGGCTCCTTAGCTTCTTGATTGTGAAACTTTGTAGAGAATGTGTTCTGTAAGATAATTTGTGGTTGCTCTTTTCAGCAAGATACTGAGATAAGGTCCTTTATTGTTCAGTCATTATAGCTCATGGTGAAGCACCAGGAATGGGTTTAGATGTGTCCTGTCCTGATTCATTTACCCACTACCCTTTGATAGGTGTTGGACTGAGCACTGTGGCTGATCTGGCACACACCTTCTGGACCTATTTATAGGAATTCATACAGTACCAACTTTGGGACTTTTGTATGTATGTGTGATTATCTTGTAGGAGCCTAAACAAATTTTTGTTTTTCTCAAATAAATATGGTCAATTGGTTGAGTCAAAATGTCAATATAAGCAACAAATGAATACTTAGATATTTGAGTACCAAATGGGATCCTGTGTGACAGTTACACTTAAGTTCAAAAATGAGAATGTATATCTAATTGTTTTTCTTCTACTTCTGTTCCTGATTATATCCAAGTGAAAAATTCATCTGCTAAGCCTTGCATTTTTACTGTGCCATCTTATCAATTACATAACTAATATTTTGACAGAATTATTCATTTTATAAACTATTTCCTACATTCTGTTCCATTTAAGCTTAAAAACATTTATGGAAATAGGTATAATTACTATTATTATCATCATATTCTTTTTCAATATTCATAAAGTAGTTATTTGAGAGGTTAAGAGACATGCCCAGATTGGGAACTCTATCAGCTTCTCTGAATATACTATATATCATTAATATTTTATAACTACCTTTGAGTGTAATAGAGCAGACAAACGGGTTGTCATTCCTTTGGAAAATACTGATTAAAATTTAAATTTATTCCTCAGTTCCATCTCTCTTATGCAGAGAAAGAACTGCTGGAGAGAGAGCCAAGAGGAGAAGCCCATCAGGAAGTTCTGAGGCGAGCAGCCAAAGACCTTCCCATCTATACCCGGACCATGTCCGGAGGTAAGTACTGGTAATCCAGAAAAGCCCGCAAATGAGTAATGGCTGTTGGAAAGCATGCTTATATTCATAAGCCGTCAAGTGCTCGTTGGAGTGTGCTGTGCTCTTTCCTGGGTTGCTATTAAGTCTTCCTATTCAGTTCCATAAAACAGAACAGAAACGTGAGTCACACTGCGGCAGCGAGAGCTCAGAACTGACTCTAATTCCATCCCTCCTACTTTGTCGTGACTTGGTGATGATGTAAGGACCGCTCCAGTCTTTATCTGTAGTAGAAAAATTTTGCTTTTAAAGTTTTAATTATAAACCTTCCTATTTGTATTTAAGGAAGCAGTGTCTACAATGGATGTAAAGCTAATAATTTTGCGAGCATTTTTTTAAAAAAATAAGACTAAAGTAGTAATTGTGTGAATTATGTAAAACATAATTAAGGTACTGCTATCTTTTTTATTTTAGATGTTATTTGATGTTATTTACTCGTCTCTCATACAATATACCCCTGACCGTAGCTTCCCCTCCATCTGTTCTTCCCAGTTCCCCCCTCCCCTCTCCTCTAGATCAACTCCTCCACCCGCTTCCCCCAGAAAAGAGCAGACCTCCCAGTGACGTCAACAGAACACTGCACAACAAAATACAATGAGATCAGGCACATGCCCTTATACCAAGAGTGGGCAAGGCAGCCCAGAGGAGAAAAATGTTCCCAAGAACATACAAAAGAGTCAAAGACACCCCCACTCCCACTGTCAGGAGTTCCCCCAAACCTATAGCCATTATATATACATACATACATACATACATAGGACCTATCACAGACCCATGAAAGCTCTGGATTGCTGCTTTGGTCTCTGTGAGGCCCCAGGAGCCTTGCGTAGTTGATTACCCAGCTGTTCTCACTCAGCATTCCCAACCCCTCTGACTTCCACAATTCATAATCCCTGTCTTCAAAGAGTTCCCCAAACTCTGAAGGGAGGGACTGATGTTGAGACCTCCAACCTGGGCTCTCTCTTTGCCTAAGGTTTGGCTGTGGATCTCTATCTGCTCCCATCAGTTGCTGGAGGAAACCTCTCTGATGATGACTGAACTAGGCACCAATCTGAGTAGAGCAGAATATCATTAGGAATCATTTCATCGACTTATTTTTTTCTTTGCCAGTCAAGTTTGGTTCTATGGAAACTGTTATATAAATAACTTAAATTAATAGGAAGCCTACTTCACTTACATTTTAAAGTAATTTAACATCTAATTAAGTCACTGTCTTAAAAAACCAACACACAGCTAGGATATGGTGACTCACGCCTTTAATTCCAGCTCTCTGGAGTCAGAGGCAGGCAGATCTTTGAGTTCAAAGCTAGCCTGGTCTACAAAGTGAGTTCTAGGAAAGTCAGAGCTGTTACATAGAGAAATCCTGTCTCAAAAAAAAAAAAAAAACAAAAAACAAAACAAAAAACACACCACCACCAACAACAACAACAAAATCCCAAAACAACAACAAAAAAAACTACATGAAGTACAGGTAATTACTGCCAAGACTTAACCCAGATATGTTTTGTGACTTTAAACTTCTGCTTACCCATTATGGCCCATTAGCCCATTTGTCTGTTGAGTACTTAAAACATGGCTAGACCAAGGTGAGAATTCTTAAATATAAGATACACAAATGCTTTCAAAGATTTAGCATACAAGAAATATAAAATGCCTCATTAATATTCCTATGCAATTTGCATTTGCTTTGAGCTCACATTAGAATCGAATTGAATCTACGTCTAACACAGTTGTCACTGTTTCCTACAATCTAGTGCATCCTGTGAGGTGTGTGTAGAGAAATAGCATCTCAAATTCAGCCTTCCAGATAGATTGTGCTCTCTGGACTATTGAAGAAAAGGTGTCATCGTTACGTGCAAGAACCAAAATCCTGTATTGAAATGCTTCTTACAGTACTTGCTTCTAACCTTGTATCAGAATCAACAGAGATGTGAGCCCTTTTCTAATTTATGGAACCTCTAGGGTGTGATTGCACATTCTAGACGACATCTTTGTGCTGTGTTCCTGCTCAGTTATGCACAGGAATAAATTGACTTAGCTGAGGAAGACTTTCTGTTGACCAGTAGAAATGATCACACCTTCCCCTTGAGAGCCATACCGCAACTACTGATGACAGAGAACGAACTCCTAGAGAGATTTTCCAGGAGGTCCAAGAGGTCTTTTGTTCTTGGACAATCTCTCCAGGGAAGCCTGTCTCTAGGCAAGTGTTTTCATTCTCTGTCGTTAAACTGAGTTGAATATCATTTCTTAAGTCAAATTTAAATTTAGTGTCCTTTTCAGAGTTTAAATCCTGAGTGAAGATAAAAAGTCATTTAGCTGTATTTTCAGTGACTTGTTAAGGTTAAGACTAAGTGAACTTTTTGTTCCTAGCAATCCGATATTGTGACAGATGCCAACTTATAAAACCCGACCGCTGCCATCACTGTTCCGTCTGTGATAAGTAAGGAAACCTTTGCTTCTCAAACGTCTACACGCTTGGGGTTGTGTTTTCAGTGTTGTGTTACTGCTTTCCCGATTGTCATACAGCCCATGTGCATACTGTTTAGGGCACTGTTTTGATACACGAGTGGAATTAGTTCTTGCATTAACTGCAGTGTAGCTTATGGCTGTACTTAATGCCGTTTCCCCCGGGCTCACGGTGACGTAACAGGCACATTTTTAGCAAGTCTTACATGGCAAGTTCAACTTTAGCAAATGTTACTTCTGTGGGTGTTTTCCGTCTTTAGAAAGACACCTTGATTGACTTCTCAGACTTAGATGTTGTTGTCTACTTAATATGTGACAGACACAGAAAGACTTGTCCTAAAGATTGATACTAAGGAGCAAATTTATATAAAGTTTGTGTAAATCTGTGAATATTTTCCACATTTTAATGCAAAGTAGTCTTGGACCAATAACAGTCTTTAAAAAGAAGTTGTATCTTAAGGAATGTACATTTTGGTATTTTATTATTCTGATACAACTAGAATCAGCTATAGTATCTGTTTTAGATGAGAATGTCTGCTCTTACTGGTTTTTATTTTTAAATAAGTAATTTTGTAATATTTTGCATATCACAACTGTTAGAAATGTTTTTGATTTTCTTTTTATAATGAACATCATAAGGTGTCGTGTTTTATTTTTTGGATATTTTTAGATGTATTTTGAAGATGGATCATCATTGCCCATGGTGAGTATGAACTTGAAGCAAGTTTGAATCAATTATTAACGTTAACTTAGCATAAACTGAATCACTTTTTCCAAATCTTTACATTGATCAGTCACCTAGTCCTAGAGACGCTTCCGGGTTTAGTTCTAGTCTTTACTGAACTTCAAGGAGCCTTCATTTGGCAGCGTTTCCATTAACTAATTTTAAAACGAGTGCATTAATAACCTGAAAGTTAATTTTACATGTTTTCCCTATACAAAGAGTATTCTTTTATGCACATATATAAACATAGATGCACTAAAATGCTTTCCAGAAATGTAAATATTTATACATTAATTATATATTACATTAATTAATAATTCCTCAATAAATGTTTATGGTAAACTTTTTAAAATTGATTTTTATTGAGCTCTACCTTTTTCCCCGCCTCTCCCCTCCCCTTCTACCCTCTCCCAAGGCCCCCATGCTCCCGATTCACTCAGGAGATCTTGTCTATTTCTACTTCCCATGTAGATTAGATCCATGTATGTCTCTCTTAGGGTCCTCATTGTTGTCTAGGTTCTCTGGGATTGTGATTTGTGGGCTGGTTTTCTTTGCTTTATGTTTAAAAACCACCTATGAGTGAGTACATGTGATAATTGTCCTTCTGTGTCTGGTTACCTCATTCAAAATGTTTTCTAGCTCCATCCATTTTTTCTGCAAAATTCAAGATGTTGTTTTTTTTTTCCTGCTGTATAGTACTTCATTGTGTAAATGTACCACATTTTCCTTACTTATTCTTTGGAATGGGGCATTTAAGTTGTTTCCAGGTTCTGGTTATGACAAACAATGACGATATGAACATAGTTGAGAGCATGTCCTTGTGGCACGATTGAGCATCATTGGGATATATATCTAGAAGTGGTATTACTGGATCTTGAGGAAGGTTGTTTCCTAATTTTCTGAGAAATCACCACACTGACATCTAAAGGGGCTGTACCAAGTTGCATTCCTACCAGCAATGCAGGAGTGTTCCCTTTAAACTTTTAACAATTTATTTTAAATGAAACGACATTGAGGGGTAGAATCGTAAGCACACAAATAAACAGATATGTTTAAACAAGATTTTCTACTTAGAACTCACTCAATTTTTTTTTTACTATTTTTAAATCATTAATGTAAGTGACTTTATAGAAGGCTGTCTGAAAGACCCACAAATGAAACTCGATTTCTCTACTCTTGTTACCATTTCTGTATACATGTTAATCATGTTGAGGTTGCTATGGCTGAATTCAAGCTTTAATCATATTTACTGCACAAGCTTTACTTCTTCCAGGGATGACACTCAGAAGAAATAGGAGTGCTCACAAGTTTACACTATACTTTTTTTTTTCTGTATGCATTGGAAATGATTTTCCTAGGAGCAGGGAGTATAGAGGAAGACTTAGGATTTATACCTTCTCATCTCTTACCATTATCCCTCTCCCTTTTCTTCAGCAATTTTTTGAAAATGTTAAGAGTAACCAACTCCTATCATAATGGTGGTCTTTTAAACATCGGTATGAATGACCCATTTTGTATTAATTTACACTTGCATTTGTGGTGTGGGAGAATTGTCTATATTCTGTCAATCATGTTTTAAATAAAACGCTGATTGGCCAGGCAGGAGGTGAAGGCCAGACAGGACATGGAAATGATGCAAAGAGAGCAGGAGAATTCTGGGGAGGAGGAAGTTGATTCCTCCCACTCCTGCCCAGATCACCAAAGCAGCAGGATGTGAGCTGCCCCACTGTAAAAGGTGCTGAGCCACATGGCTAACATAGATCAGAAAAATGGGTTAATCAAGATGTGAGAGTTAGCCAGTAAGAAGCCTGACCTAATGGACCAATCAGCATTATAACTTACAGAGTCCTCTGTGTGATTGATTTTCATTGGGGCTAAACAGCTGGGGGAGCTGGGCAGGACAAAAACACAAACAAGCAGGCCCAGCCTTTTCATGTTACACATTTGTTCTTTTGTTCCCCATTCTTTTCCCACCAAACCAATATCCTCAACTATAAGTCTTCCTAATTTTCACTCCCCCCCCTTGTCCCATTCCCCCAGTGCTCCCCACACACAGCGCCATTTAAGTTTTCTGGTAGTGAGCAGCTTCTCTGTTTGATAACATCCCTCAGTCTTAGGAACCTGTGTGTGCTTCCTTACTTCCTCATCAGGACTTCCATTTACCTGAACAAGTTTGCTCAGCTCACAACACTGTCGGTCCAGAAGGACCAGGACTTTACCACCCAAGATCCTTTCAGCCAGGGAGAGACTGACTAATAATTCCATTTCTCTCTCTCTTGCTACATCTCCAGCTCTTTTTACCTTCGTTGTGTAAAAACAAGCACGCAAACCTACCTACCGCTACCAAAGCTGTGCTTGTCTCAGAGTCTGCTTTGAGAACTCAGATCGCGCCATCTCACTCCGAATCTCTCTAGATTCCTGTGCAACCTAAGCATGATTAGCAGTGATAAAATCGTCAGGACAGAGAGTTGATGCTAATTTTTCCATCTTAATGAAAGAGCGTGGCACAAAAGCATGAAGGTGGCGATGGTGGTGGCGGGGGAGAATCCGATTTGTTCCTGGTCAGCGAATCCCACAGCTCTTGCCCTCCACTGATACAAACATAGAGAATTATGGCATCTGCTCAGGGCAGTCTTCCTAAACCAGCAGAATAAGAAACCTACTGATAAGTTTTAATGGTCTTTCGAACTTTGACAGGCTAAACAGACTAGCTGGAAGACTGCAGTATTTAACCAAGTTAAGCTCCCACAGCATAACTTCTTTGATCTCAGAAGTTTAACTGTTTCCTGCCCGGGCATTTCCCAGGCTCTACCTCTGTTCCCACCACCATCTTCCCTGCAGCCCCCTACAGAGAGCAGCAGCCTTATCAGTCCGTGAATGACTGGCTGCCAAGTGCCTCATATTTACAGGTCTGGCTGGGCATTTTAAATTACCTAATAGGATTTAGGAGATCAGACTCACCCTTGTCGTTTTAACTAGGTAAGAGCTTCTGTAGTGTTTATTTTTGGGGATTTTTCTTTTGGAGGAACGATTTGACCTTTAGTAGAAAATTTTAATTAATTATATTTATAATACTTTGGTATGCTTATCCAATATCTTCTTCAAATAAATCCAAATAATTTTAGCTTAATATGTTAAATTCTCCAAGTGTTTTAAAGACCATACGTAAAAAAAAAAAAAATAATGTTATCTTTCTATACCGGGGACAGATAAAAGTAGAAATCATTTGTCATGAAGCTCAGCAAGGTTGAAAACTGATCTAAGTCACACAGTTTTGTTTGGGGACCTGAAAATCAACTTTCTTCCCAATGTATTGCATTCCCTTTCTAGTTTAGATCCAGAAAGTAGCTTTTGTGAAACAGCCCACAGCTATGATTTGCACCAAACTAAAATGACGTAACCCAAAATGTGATGTTTCTGCATAAAGTTGATTGCTGTCCTTTCTGGCGGATGCTCGGGTGCAGTGGGATGCTGACCACAGGGAGTCTACACTAGGCGGTTACAATGTCTCAGCAAGAGCAGTTGTGAAAAGAGTACACTGTTATTGCTCAAGATGAATACTCTTCCTCTGCTTCCTCTTGAAAGACACCTTCCAGAATTTTCTATGAATATGTAGCAAATGGTGAAGTACTTGGTTTTGATTTCACATTCTGTATTCATGGTTTTTGCACAGCAAATCACCCCAGCAATCTTAAGCATGACTTTCAGTAAGCTAAATTAGGTGTAAAAAAAAAAAAAACTGATCAAAATCATCTTCTTTCTGTAAAACGTTCTTCACCGTTTCACAAAAGCCTTTTTGCATTCCTGCAGAAAGGAGCCAGGGGTGCTAGTCTCTGTGACTCAGATCACAAGGGCCCTTGTTTACACACCCTGCACGGGGTCTCCCAGCCTACCACCCCAAGTTATCTACTTTGCCTCTTGAAAACAGCACAAACAAGCAAAGGCAATGTCCTGCATTCTTTGAAGAGGGATCGCATTAGAGGAACCCTGTACAGACTGTTTCCAGTATTCTTTCTTGCCATTATTCCATCCCGGTGCCATAAAAAACAATCTCAGAGTTCTGTTCGCGTCCTCACAGGGCCCTCTGAAGCTGCAGACATAACCGTTAACAAGTAATATGCGATTTTGCTTATTTACGAATCACTTCTCATGAACAAGACCTTTAAGTTCAAGATTACTAAATCTCCTGTTGTTTCCTCTACATTCTGCTCTTTGAGGTACAGAATCATAGTTCATGACAGTATAGCTTTTTTTAAAAAAAGAAAGAAATAAAGAAAGAAAGGAAGGGAGGAAGAAAAGAAAAGAAAAGAAAGAAAAGAAAAGAAAAGAAAAGAAGAAACAGTAAAGTGTTCTGTTTCTTTACCAAGGTCAGTGGGGGTGGGGTGAGGTCAAGGAAGGAAACAAAGAAGGGCTCAAGAGGGGACAAGAGCAGGACCGAGAGGAAGCAGTAGGCTGGTCATCCCACTTAACTGCCAGTTAACTCCATCACCTGTAGCTGCCGCTTTAGCCACGGAGGATCACAGAGTCACGCCCTGATTTGTGGAAAATAGGAAAACTGAGAAAGTGACTACAAAATAATATGTACTACGTTTTGTGTCGTCGATATTGGTAGTTGTGAGTCCGCTCTCCCCCCCCCCCTCAACCCATCCTATAATGATTTTAGAAAAGGAACTTAGGATTCATGAATTTTCATATTTGGAATCGTAGAGTGTGGGGCTGGAATTCAGAAATTACTGAGCACGTATTTTGCAGTAAAGAAGATGAAATTCTAATAGGCTACTTCACACCCCCAGAATCATATAATTATATAATTGTAATTATCAAGTGATTGCTAAACTCTATCTAGCTCCCATTCCTTTTCTTAATTATTCCATTTAATACACTTGGATAATTTATTTGCCTCCATGATGGTATGCAATGAGGAGGGTCAAAGAGACTTGATCCAGTTTTGGAAAACCTAAAAGACTAATTTATTTAATCCCAGTTAGAAATGGAATTGAGAGATACCTGTTCCTCCAAATTTCTTTGACTTTGTTGGGTCTGTCACAACGTCTCTGTCTTGAGATGTGTGTTCTTTTTTAAATATTTATTTATTTATTATGTATACAATATTCTGTCTACATGCATGCCTAAAGAGGGCACCAGGCCTCATTACAGATGGTTGTGAGCCACCATGTGGTTGCTGGGAATTGAACTCAGGACCTTTGGAAGAGCAGGCAATGCTCTTAACTGCTGAGCCATCTCTCCAGCCCCAAGGTGTGTGTTCTTTATGCAATTCATTGTATATGAGGCACAGTGACATTAATTGTAATTTATTAAAGCAATATTAAATATCATATGTTGATTATTTAAGCACAAAAGTTCCTTTTAAATGTTTTAGAAAGTGTAATGCTCCTTATGAATGAAATGCTAATGAACTTTAATTGAACATAAACAAAAAACTATGCTATGCTTAAGTATATTTATCCCTAGACTGGATCTGTAACTCACTCAGACTTTTGCTTTATTGGCAGGGTGAACAATTGCGTTGGATTTTCAAATTACAAATTCTTCCTCCTTTTCCTGGCGTATTCTCTGCTGTACTGCCTTTTCATTGCTGCTACAGATTTACAGTATTTTATCAGGTTTTGGACAGTAAGTCATGACTTTAGTGCCTTTGCTATACATAAATGTTCCACAGTGAGTTATTTCAGACCCTGACTTCCCAGGGTTAGTCTGTGAACCGCCAGTCCTCATGAATTGCTTTCTGTGTTTGTGCATCCATCAGCTTCCCAGCCAATGTGCTCGGAGCTTTCTCAGTAGTCTCTAGACACATCCAGATCTGCACAGTGCACATGGATATTTTTAGTTTGTAACCAAGGCATCGCTGTGCCCTTTCCATCTCAGGGTCCGGCAAACAAGTTCTGGTCTCCCATGGTCTGTTTGCCTCCGTGCCTTGTTGTCAGTTTCTTATTTATTTGCTTTGTTTTGTTTTACTTTTTGTTGATTTTGCAGTATAAAATGATCTTTAAACACGCTGATGAAACCTACTGTGTCTCGATGAGACTGGTGTGTCTTGTGGAAAAAAATACATGCTTCATCCAGGCATTAATTATAGAACAAATAAGGGGCATTCAGGCAAAACCCCACATCTAATAAGGTTGTGACTTGGTCAGTGGATGCCAAAGGCTTTATGAGAAGAGAAAATCAACCCTGTGCTTCCTCCAGATCCAGTTCTCATGGATCCATTATTCAAGACAATCTTGTGAACCATAACTACAGTGAAGAATGCGAACCGACTACATAAGCAGATTGTTTTTTCAGTATTTAAAAATTAAAGTGTTTCCTCCTTGGGTGTTGAGTGTCTTAACAACTGTTATGTGGGCAATGTTCTGTATTTTTATTGCGCTTTCCATTGATAATCTTTAGGTAGTTCTTTTTATATATACTATATGCTCTAAAGAAAGACAAAGCAAAACTGTGGAGTGTACACACGATCCAGAAACATTCCTGGCAAACACGAAATGATAGTAAAAAAGCATTTTACTCCTTGCCAGGATTTCTTTCTCATAGGATTTTATTTGATTTTCATCAAACTATCTTTCATTATGGCAAGAATTTCTGAATTGCTAGGTAATTTGTATGAGATTGAAAGCAAATGTAATGCTAAAGAGCTCCGGAATGCTCGCTGTGTGCTAGTCTCATTGTTAAGAAGAAGAAAGACACATGTGGGCTCCTAGCATTCAAAGATACCACCACCATTTCCAGTTAATGACTGATCCCCATTGAATGTCTCCCAGACTGTAATCTCAACGCCCTCCGTTCTCATGGGTGGTTATCATTCCAAACCTCAAATATATCTAAGCAGGAAGGACCAAAGTTCCTGTTGTTCAGACTTTACTGTCAAAAGCTGCCAGTTAAGGTCTTGTCTTTTCCATCAATGGCGAGTATGGCAGGGAAGTGAAACACTGTGTTCACGTCAGAATGGGAGCTTCTGGCATCTCCAGTGCCTCTCTGAATGCCAGGCCCCCAGGCCTTCACTCTCAACCAGCCCATCTTCTTGGATGTGCAAACAGTGAGGGGCAAGCAGGTTTTGCCCTGTTGGCTGCTTTCAACCCGTGATTGAAATATTTGTTTCAGACAGGTGTTACAAATGCTATCATATCTGTGATGCTACAAACAGAGCCTGAAGCGTTATTTTCGGGCAGGTCTCCTGTGTTCTTTTAGGTTGATGCTGCTGTTTATAGCAAAATAAAGTATCAAAAAGACTAGGAACTAAATTATGCCAACTAGCCCTCATTTTTCTGACATTATAATTAAAATCATTTAAGCGTTTGTGAATATGAGGTATGCTAATAACACGTTCAGGCAGTAAATGTAAAACTCCATTTTATAGTTTCTTTTTATCTTGTTTCCTACTGGTGTAGTTTATGCTGTCATGTTTGTTTGCTGTTTGTTTCTAGGATTTGATTTGGTTTGTGAGTCTAAATAAATATTCTAACTTTAATCTTTTCTAAATATGTATTCATACTCTAGTAAGCATTTAATTTAATATGAATTGATATTTACTTTTGATATTTACATTTGAATATGATATTTACTTTTCTCCTTAAGTTTTAGTATAGAACTGAGTGTTGTCATTTTCCATTTCTAAATTATTTAAAAAAAACATGCTAACTGATTCATAAATGTAGAGGAATATTCATTCATTCCTTTGACAAAGGTTTTGTTTTCTGCCTTTCCTTGTAGAATGGTCTGCCTGATACTCAAGCCAAGTTCCATATTATGTTTTTATTCTTTGCCGCGGCTATGTTTTCTGTCAGCTTGTCTTCTCTGTTTGGTTATCATTGTTGGCTAGTCAGCAAAAATAAATCTACGTTAGGTGAGTACCCAGTCATTAGAGCAAAGAGAACTTTAAATACACATGCTGTCATTCACTAAAAGTTGCCATGTGAATAAATGTCATCAACGTGTCTTGAAATAGTCAAATAAAATCTTTCTTATTTCCCACGTGTTTTGTAATGTCATATAGACACCAGTCCATTCTCTGCGTGTATTAATTGACTGTGTGTGGTTTGAAAACAGTTTTCATGCCAGGTGGAGAGCAAAGGAAAGCAATTTCTTGAGGGACACAAAGGCAAAAATTAAACATAATAGTAATTATAAAATCAGAATACTTTGAAGGATGCAAACAAGTCATGAAGTATGAGCTGGAGATGGTGGAAGGGAAGCCATTTTGAATGAGTTGTCAGGGATCGTCTCACCACACTAAGACATACACAATCTGAAAAGTTAACTGTAGAAAGATCCAGAACATTGTAGGCACAGAACAGAGTCTGTTCAAAAGCTCTACAGACGAGAAGTGATGAATAGTGTTCATTGTTAAACAAGATCTAGAATCGCCAGGGAGATGGACCTCTGAGCATGCCTATGGGGGGGGGATAATCTTGGTTACCATCATTGAGGTGGGAAGACCCACCTACTGCAGGCTACAGCATTCCCTGGCTGGGCTCCTGAACTGTATCAATGGAGAAAGGGACTGAGAAACAGCATGCATTCATTGTTCTCTCCTCCAGTGCAATTTCCTGCCTTGATGGTCTGTAGCCAGGGGCTGGGAGCCAAACAAGCTCTTTTTCCCTTAAGTTGCTTTCATCACAATATTTATCACAGCACCAGGAAGAGAAGCTAAGACCCAAGGGATGTAGCCGTGCTCAGAGAGAAAGATGCAACTGCAGATGTTCATATTAAAAATGAATAAGGGTTTTAGCCAATAGCTGTGCAGAGTGATGAGCCAGAAAAAGGAGAGAAGAGAGAGCCCAAAGCAAGCAGAAAGGACCTAATGAATGTGGGAGCTCATAGAAAGAAGTTACAGGAGAGTAAATGAAACAGATAACTTATTTTTAATATAACAAATTTGATGAGGCTTATATGAGAAGAAAAAGTAAAAGAGTTATTACCAAAATTAGTAGCGTTATGACTGATTTCCCAGAGGTGAAGGGTTTTGCGAGGACTGGGAAATGTACGATGGGAAATGACCAGAAACAAAGCCCCAACCTGCTTGAGAAATAGCAAGGTTGCATAGGGAAGCTCTTGTCTAATAAAGAAAGGGTTTTTGTTGTTGTTGTTGTTGATGGTGTTGCTTTTTTGGGGGGAGGGTGGTCTTAAAGCTGAACATCCCAGAGCAACAAAGGTTAAAACTCTCATAACTTCCCGTTTCCCTCAGTATCTGACCCTGTCAGTTAGATTTTTGTCTCCAAAATGATGGACAGAATCTTTATGCTTCTAAATGTGTTTCTATCCTAAAATGGAGAGTTTAGAATTTGCTTTGTGGGGTTATATAAGAGGAAACCGTGGCGTTGTAAAGAATGCTGATGATCTCACTACAGCGCCACATCCATATTCACTTGCTGTGTGACTGTGGGCAACTCTAATGTCTTTTTGACCACAAAAGGGGCATAACTGGACATGACTGGGGATTAGAGTTGTGTTTCGACAAGCTGGCTACAAAGTATATTTTTAGGTCAACTCGAAAAATTATGAGGAGTTTTTTTTTTCTTGGTTTTTTCGAGGCAAGGTTTCTCTGTAGCTTTGGAGCCTGTCTTTGAACTGACTCTTGTAGACCAGGTTGGCCTTGAACTCACAGAGATCCAGCTGCCTCTGCCTCCCAGGGGCTGGGATTAGAGGCCTGTGCCACCACCACCCGGCTGATATAAAAATTTTAGTGTTCTCTCTCTCTCTCTCTCTCTCTCTCTCTCTCTCTCTCTCTCTCTCTCTTTCTCTCTCTCTCTGTCTTTGGCCAGAAGATCTAGAAGGTGGGCTAGTGGGGTATATCAGTGGTGGTGGGGAGGAGTGCCACAGAGTCTGACAATCTGAGTTCAATCCCCACATCCCACATAAAGGTGGAAGGGGACCACTCTCTCTATAAAGTTGTCCTCTGACCCCCGCGTGCACACCATGGCACATGTGTTCCCACCACACCCACCTACACACACACTAATGATAGGTAAAGCAAAGATCTGGGAGGTGTCGATTTTAATTTATTGGCTCCTTTGAACTTTCTAATTTTCTCTAGTTCACATGTGTTCTTATAATAGTGAAAAATGAAAACAGACCTACTCATTTCTTAATAGTTTAAAACCGAAAAGACAACCTGGTTGTCTCTACGTAGGGCTATGTCTAGGTCCGTGAGGACTCTCGGGAGGCTAGCGTCACGTCGCTCCTTCCAGGATTAGGGGTCGCTAGTATATACTTTCTGTACTCACGGTAACTGCTTCTCTGTTTCTTTTAGAGGCATTCAGAAATCCAGTATTTAGACACGGAACAGATAAGAATGGATTCAGCTTGGGTTTCAGTAAAAACATGCTGCAAGTGTTTGGTGATGAGAAGAAGTACTGGCTGCTACCAATATTTTCAAGGTATTTTTCTGAAAACTTTCTAGGTGAACTAATGAAAGTTAGCAAACAATGATGACCTTGAGTTAAACCTGTTGCTTTTCTGCACAGGGCTTTCTAGAGTATCATTCAGCAATTCACGGTTGGGAGTGGAAAGCCAATAGTTCACTGACCCATGTCTTCTTACTGTTTTCTCCTTGTTTTTTAATTACAGTCAAGGTGATGGCTGTTCTTTTCCAACTTGCCTTGTTAACCAGGATCCCGAACAACCGTCCACTCCCGCAGGACTAAATTCGACAGCAAAAAAGTAATGCTACATTTTTTTTTCTGATTCATTTGCAAGTGATGTTTTTTTTGTTGTGTTCTTTGGTTATGTGCTTCTTGGAGGAGAAGATGTCAGAGATGTAGGAAAAAAAAATGACCTCCACCTGCTGGGATAGAGGGAGACAGTGGGAAAGGAGCGAGGACACATAGTTTCAATTGCATTCATGCAATTCTGTTTATAAGGGTTGGAGTAAGGAAACAGGCGGGCTAGAGAGGGAGCTCGGCAATTAAGAGCACTGACTGCTATTCTAGAGGTTCTGTCAATTCCCAGCAGCCACACAGAGACTCATGTCATCTATAACTGTCATCCCAATTCTAGATCCAATGCCCTCTGTTTGTGTGCAGGTATACATGCAGACATAACACCCATGTACATAAAATACAAAATAAATAAGACTCTTTAAAAAAAAGAAAACAGGTATGTATTCTCTAAACATTTTATTTGAATGAAATATATTTTCATTTTTGACTGTGAGCCTAGCGTTTAATGGCTGAGCCAGTTCTCCAACCCAAAATATATTATGATTTTTGAAAGGTAGGATTTAAAAATACTGTAAGTCAAAAGTAGTTCCCCTCTGCTCCAACTAGATGTCAAGGTAGGATTCCTGTATCCAATCTTGGTGTCTCTCCTCCGCGGTAATGTTTATAAAGGTTAAAGAAAATTCCTTCAATTGGGCCTTTGGAGATCAAAAGGACCTCCGGGCATCTACTTGATACAGAAGGATACAACTATGTACACTGTATCCTTCTGGCTCTGAAAGGTCTCGAAGCCTTGCCCCAGTCAGTGTGCCTGTGCATGTGTGTGTGTGCGTGCTTGTGTATCTGTGTGTGTAATGTGTGTGTGTGTGTGTGTGTGTGTGTGTGTGTTATGTGTTTTCCCAAAAGAAATGGAAAGGGATTTGAAAATACACTGTAAGCAGACCTTTGCTGTAGCTTTAAATCTGTTTGAATTCTAGTCTATCTAGGATCTGAGGATTGGAACATAAAGACAGAAGTTTAATTCTGGCTTTCCACTAATTGGATAAAGGGAAAAGTACAAAACCATTAAAGTTGCTATATGAGAATTTTCTTATTTTTTTTAAGAAACAAAACCAAATTTTTCTTTTTTGGAAGACGGATGCATATGCTTTACTGTGAAAATTTTAAGAGATTTATTTCTTTCATTTGTGTGCACGGTGTTCTGTCGGCATGTGTGTGTGTGTGCACCACATGCTGCCTGGTACCTCCAAGTCCCCAAAGGAAGTCAGATCCCCTGGAATTGGAGTCACAGACAGTTGTGAGCCACCTTGTGCATGCTGGGAACTGAACTCGGGTCCACTGCAAAAGCTGAAAGTGTTTCTGAGTTCTGAGCCATCTCTCCAACTCCCTATATAAATTTCCCAGTATTGAAGAATTACTTTTTATATATTTATTTGAGTTCCAACATGCTCTAATTTTAAATGAAAGTCAGTAACAAAAGAATAAGCATGATATTATTTAAAAATTTTAGAGGTTTTCTTCATTGCTATAACTTCAGAAGCAAACAGTCACTTAACCTGTGAATATTTCTTGATTACAGGACTTTTTCCTATGATTTCTGGAGTGTTTCCAGAATTATTTTCAAGGCTGTGACTCTGGCAAACCTTCCAAAATCACATTAAGGTTTTAAGATGTATTTGTCTCTCCGTCTTTGGTGTGAGCTGTGTGCAGGCCAAACTTTACCCATTTGTGAGAAGGTTGTTCTTCTACATCTCAGTGAGACATCAGTCATTTCCTGGGTCAAATTTTAAGTGGTTTTGGCTTGAAAATTATATAGGGTTAAACGTTAATGGCTTTTTCCTATACGTCAATGTAAAATAACTGAGTTCTAATAAATTATTGAGAATATGTTTTTAAAGTTTTGCAAAATGTAATAGTAGATTACTTTAATATTATTGACCCCTGTTAAGTGGTTTTTCTACTTTAAGAATCAGCAGGTTTTAGAAGCAACATTTTTTTCTCTATCTTCTAGGTACTATAGGGTCGGGAGGGGAAATCTGACTTCTGACATATTTACTCAGCTAAGTGAATTTGAAGTAATGTGTCCTCAACATCCATTTTTTATCTTTCACTTAGAGTTGAGGTTCAATTTGAGCAACTAAGGGGGGGGGATCTTGAATTTAAGATCAGCTTGGGCTATAAAGAAAGTTCAGGACTCGACTGACCCCCAAATCAAAGAGACTGCTTCAAAATCAAAGGCCAGAGCTATAGTTCAGAGGTAGCACTGAGGTCTACTGTGTATGTGCAAGGTCCTAGGTTTGATTCTTTAACACTGCAGCAATAATATAGATTTAAATTTTTCCTCTATATATCCGTAAGTCTTTCTTACTACTTGCAGTTACATGTGCACGTGAGCGCACGCGCGCGCGCGCAAAGAAACACACACACACAGCGCGCGCGCACACACACACACACACACACACACACACACACACATCCTTACTTACCACCTCCATGGCTGTTTCCTAAGCTAGCACACTATTGATTGTCCCATAAATGACTTCAACAGGTTTCTATCTGGTCTTCCCAGGCCGTCTTTCTCTCTTTGGATTGGGTCTAGTTCTCCCGTGGTCTGTTATGTATATAGCAGCTAATGGATGTGCTTGCCTGGCCTACTAGACTGCCCTTTGATGTCATCTCTCTTTACTTCCTCATCATTACCAATCCCCAGACACACACATCTTCTTCTCTTTCTGAACTCTACCGAGCACACTTTGTATTTGGTGCCTTTGGGTTTGCCAACTCCCCTTTGCTCAAGAGCTACTGCCCTGAGAACCATTGCCTGCGGGTGAGGTAAGGGCGTCAGTTAGGGTATCGTGTTACTACATAACCGATGGTGACCTTAAACTCCTGATCCTCTTGGCGTCACTTCTCCATTGCTAGAATTATAGGTGTCTGTTACCCCTGACCTGTACATGAGAGGCCATGTTCAGTCACATTTGGACAACACAATTTCATCGCAAAGGGGAGCGCAGAAAGTCACTGAGTTTATTATCTCCTGATTATGTGTATATTATTCTTCCGTATTTAATGATAAAGTTTCCATGAATACAAAGTCTTCATTCTTTGATGTAAGGGATATATAATTATCTTAGTTTTAGGGCTTCTAACTAAGTTAGGGCTTCTTTGCTGTGACAAAATACCATGACCAAAGAGCAAGTTGGGGAGGAAAGGGTTTATTTGGCTTAAACTTCCATATTCCTGTTAATTACTGAAAAAAAAAAATCAGGACAGGAACTTAAACAGGGCAGGATCCTGGAGGCAGGCGCTAATGCAGAGGCCTTGAAGGAGCTTTCACTGGCTTGCTTCCCCTAGCATCACCCCACCCTCTTATAGGACCCAGGACCAGCAGCCTAAAGATGGCACTACCTAATGGGCTAGGTCCTCTCCCATTGATCACTAAATGAAAAAATGACTTACAGCTGGATCTCTAGGAGGTATTTCCTCGAATGAGGATCCTTCCTCTTAATGACTCTAATTTGTGTTAAGATGATGGTCAAAACCAGCCAGTACAATAAGACGTAGCATACTAATTAACTGCTGGTTGAGATTTCATTACTGCTAATATGATTATAACAAATGACAAAGATCTACTCTTGTAACAATATTTATTATTACTATAATAATATATAACATATTACATGTTGTATATACTGTATACATTATATATACTGTGTATATAATTTAAGCCATATATACAGGTGTGTATATATTGTTGTATATATAGCTGTATATGTGATATATATTGTTATATTATTATATAACCTGAATGGCCATGCTTTTTTTTAAAGATTTGCTTCTTTTTAATAAATTTGATTTATTAATTTATTTGTGTTAAAGCCACAAAAAGGAAATTAAAATACTCAGAAATTTTAGTTGTGAGGCAGTTATCACGTTGCAAAAGCTTATCCTTGTAGCCTTAAAACATAATCATTATAATCAGCTGAAATGTGGGAAATTGTTCTTGGAAAGATTTTAAGAGGTTCTTTTGAAAAACAATGTTACTATTATTTGAGGGAGTTTCTGTGCTAACACACGTCCCCAAGTTAAGTAGTATTTTATGTGCCATCAAATATGTTAATCCATAGCAGGTCTAACTAATTTTTTAAACAAAGTTCTTTTTTCAAGCTTCTATTAGTTCCTAAATTGTATACCAGGTTTCTGAGACCTGATAATATCATATGTTTGGAAAGTTCCTACAAAATATGACTCAGTTTTGCTTATCAGACAAAAGGACAGAAGTTCCTTGCTCAAGCCGACTTAAGTCACTTGCCAAACACAAAGCCAATTTTTTTCTTTAACTTTTCTTCTTACCGTGTGCTTTATATTTCCTCCACGCACACATATCACTTAATAAAGTCAATACATATTTCCTTAACTTGGTACTTAGTGTTATGTGTAGACCTGTGTGGTGGCCTTGCATATGTATGTATATGCATGTCCACATGTATGTGGATACACATATGTGGGTGTACATATTCATGAGTATGTATGCAGTAGTATGTGCAAAAGCATGTGGAGGCCCTAGTGACATCTAGAGTCTTCCTTGATCCCTTGCCATCTTATTCATCAGTACAAGGATCTATCTCAGTTGATTCCATAGCTCACCATTTTGGCTAGCCTAGCTAGCTTGTTTGCTCCAAGGAGCCCCCTTTTCAGCTGCCACATTCACCCAGCATTTACATAGTCAGTAGATCTGAACTCTGGTCCTCATGTTTTACCCACTAAGTCATATCCATGGCCTTTAATCTTACTTTACAAGCAAATTTCAGTCAGGTGGGATGCACGCCTTTAATCCCAGCACTCGGGAGTCAGAGGAAGATGGATCTCTGAGTTCGAGGCCACCCTGGTCTTGACAGGGCAGCCAGAGCTACACAGAGAAACCCTTTCTTGAAAAACCAAAGAAAAAAGAAAGTAAATTTCATTTGATTGTCATAGTGAGAAACTGGTATAATTTGGCATAAATAAAACAATAAATGGTCATCCAATAACTGCTATTACATACTAACAAAATTCCCTTACATGCTAAAGTTTGACTCTGAGAACATTTTCTGTATTCAAAGTGGAAATTTCCCAGAGTTGGGGACTGCATAATCGGGGATGTAAGAAGGGTAAACAGAATGATTCTCTCACGGAGAACCAGATTTACTCAGTCTGTCTTGCATCCCCCCCCCCCCCCCTCTGCAAACAGCCTATATTGCAAGAGGGCTGCATTTCATTTTGGGAAATATCTAACAATGTTATGAAGAGTTAATTTGTGATTGTGATTACTTCTTGTCAGTCCTGAAAACCATCAGTTTCCTGCAAAGCCATTGAGAGAGTCCCAGAGCCACCTCCTGACGGAGTCTCAGACCTGGACGGAGAGCAGCTCGAACCCTGGAAAAGGCAAAGCCGGTGAGGATGCATTTGTTTCGGTTTTGATAATCTCTGTTCTCAACGGGTAGAAGAGGTGGGAAAATCCATTGCACGGAGATTTATATTTTATTTTTGAGTCAGACTCCCACCATACACATTGGGTTATTGTCAAAGAATTTCCCTGTTTGCCACCAAATCTTTATGCGGCATATTGTAAGGATGGCAAGTGACTCACAATATAAAGCATAGAAAATGAGATAATATAACCAATTCAGAAATTTGAACAATATCTCCAGGAAAGGATCTTAAATTCTACAATCATGTCTTTTACTTTAAAGATTCCATCTAGCTTCAGAGTATTAAAGTGATTACATAATTACTGTAACTTCAGCTGCTCTCATTTTTTTTCACATCTCCCAATTTATCTCATTGCTGTTGGCTTTCTTTTTTTTATTTATAAAAGTTTATTAATTTATAAAAGTTTCCATTTCTGCCCCTCCTCCCAACACCCTCCCACTCCCCCCACTCCCTCTCCTCCTCCCTCTCCATACCCCAGAGCAGTCAGGGTTTCCTGCCCTGTGGAAAGTTCAAGTTCCTCTCCCTTCCCTCCAGGTCCAGGAAGGTGAGCATCCAAACAGACTGGATCCCAAAAATCCAGTATATGCAGAGGAAACAAGTCCCAGTGTCATTGTCAATGGCTTCTCAGAAAGTCCCCATGCCAGCCACATTCAGAGAATCCGGCCACATTCAGAGAAATGTTGGCTTTCTTTTTATTTCAAAGAATAAGCAACATTTTGAACTCAAACCTGATTACAAATCTCACTTTCATGTGATTTTTAGGTCTCCTAATGGCATTTAGATTTTGTTTCTTTATATTCATAGTGCTGGTGCTTGTAAGGGTTAAATGCAATAGTGTGGTCGTAATGCAGTGGGGTGTGTGTGTGTGTGTGTGTGTGTGTGTGTACATGTCTGCACACATGTTTGGTGTCCCAACAAATGAGTACAGAAGATCTCCAGATCAATTTTAGTCAACCTCATGTAGACCTTTACTTATTTTTACCTTACAACCCTTTCATTTTCATAATTCACATGCAGGTTCGTTGTACTTTAAAGTATTTATTTAGTGATTTATTTAGAATCTCTTTGGTATTTAGTGATAGTCCGAACAAAACTAGATGTCCTTGAGTAAAAGTTCTATTTATTATTAGCATCTAATCAGCCATATTCTCTTAATATGCAAGGTTTCATTAGTAAAACTTAGTGGGTTTTTTTTTCAAAAATACATTTGCCTCATGATTTAAGTATTATAATTTGGTCTCTCTGACTTCTAGACAGAGTATTTCACTTCTCAGGCTATGGTAAGGATGAGACTCTACCTAGACAATAGTTGATGGTACTGATTTGGCTTCTGAACACTAGTTTCCATAGAAACAAAGCAGTGATGGAGGGGCAGTTGTCAGGGAGGCTCACTAATCTTTCTTCCAGAAGGGTTTATATTTCATATTACAGTACACACTAACACACTGCTGATTTCTTCCTTTTTAATATGCAATTAATTATTTGGCAGTTAAATTGATTTTTATGTTTCTTTGGTTGCTAAATTGAGAAGCTAAAGTTTAAACATGAGAAGGATGGGATGGCAAAAGGACTCCCTCTCTTGGAGGAGAGGGAGGGAGTCAGGAAACCAGGTGGATGCGGGTGCCTGCTATAGCACATCTTTCCTTACTGTGAACCCCTGCTTCCTCCAAAGTCCTGTCTCCCTTCACTACCCCTGTGTGCCTGCGCTCTCTCTCTCTCTCTCTCCCTCTCTCTCTCTCTCTCTTTCTGTGTGTGTGTGTGTGTGTCTCCCCTCTCTGTCCCTCTCTCTCCCTTCCCCCCCCTCTCTCTATGTCTCTCTCTCCTTCTCTCTCTCTCTCTCTCTCTCTCTCTCTCTCTCTCTTTTGTGTGTGTGTGTCTCTCTCTCCCCTCTCTGACCCTCTCTCTCTCTCCCCCCTCTCTTCTTCTCTCTCTCTCTCTCTCTCTCTCTCTCTTTCTTTTTGTGTGTGTGTGTGTGTCTGTGTGTGTGTGTGTCTCTCTTTCCTCTCTGTCCCTCTCTCTCCCTCCCCCCTCTGTCTCTGTCTCTCTCTCTGTGTCTCTTTCTCTCTTTGTGTGTGTGTGTGTGTGTGTGTGTGTGTGTGTGTGTGTGTGTGTGTTTGATACTGGAGTGATTTAACTAGTGTCGTGTGGTGAGTGAATTTCTATGTGTTTCTGTGAACCAAATATCAATACAGTATACAAGACTCTTCTGTTAGTATTTTAGAGGGTGGCTTATAGGTAAATAGAGGTGTTTTGCCATTTGTTCAAATTAGTCAAAAGTCTTCATTTATGTTCTTTAAGGTATGAGCAACCCTGCACTAACTATGGAGAATGAAACTTAACTCTACAACCGAACATGAAATCACTTTTATGAAGTAAGATGTTTTGCCTTTATTGTTACGTTTTATATTTTTAACAGGTTTCCAGTTCCAAACAGTTCACAGTTTCCATGAACAATATTTATTTTGAATGACTCGGAAGCAATCTTACTTGACCTATAGAATCGCACAAATCATGATGGACGTGGAAATGGTCCTGGCTTCAGGATTAGCCCGCATACAGGTTAACTTGACAGGCTGTGGAAATCACTTGATGGAAAAGCTTCTATTATAGTAATAATTACAGTAATACATTAAGTCATGGGGATGGATCCTAAGATGAACATTATTTTATAGGATCATAGAATTAAATTTTCCTCTGGTTTAGGATTATTGTCACCATATCTTTGATCATCCATCTATCAGCAGACTCTTAACTTAGTCTAAGTATTAGATGATTAAATCTTATCAGCACAACCTCTGTATCCCCATTTTGGGTCACTCACAGTAGGACTTCATTATAGATCATCTTGAGGAGCTGTTCCCGATCATTTTTTTATATTATAATTAACACAAAAAAACCTGTGTTTCCAAATCAGTCATCTTAAAAGCTATTCTATTGTTAAGCCTGTAGTTATCACAAAGGTATAAGAAAGAATGCCTCTGATAAACAAGTCAACTATACATGCAATATTAAAATAAATGCAGTATATACCACAGATGGTATTCAGGCCTGTAATGCCAGCTCTCAACAAACAAAAGCGGGGCGGGGGGGGCTACTGCAAGGGCGAGGACAGCTTGGTCTACGTAAGGAATTCCAGGCCAACCAAGGCTGCATGGAAAGAGCCTGTCTGAAAAGCAAGTAAACTGACACCTTGAGGTCTCTCATTCTCAATTATGAGTCTGCAGTCATCGGTACCACTACAGAAGAAGCTTCCTTGCCCCTAACAGCCAGTGGAAGCATGAATCATGGTCAGGGTGCATTTTAAGAAATTCTCAAATAATCAATAAAAATACTATTTTGGAAGGGAAAAAAAGCAAGTAAATAAAAATAAGCACAATATAACCAAGTTCAACATTAATGGTTATAAACATAACTTTCTATTTTAAAATCTCCAATCTAAAATCCCCAATTGTAAGGGAGATAAGAAACTGCTATCTCAAATAAATCATTTATATTATCATGCATATTGAATTTTTAAATTTGCTTTGTTTGGTTTTGATGAATAACAATGTAATTAAGAACGAAACACAGTAGGGTACAGAGGCATGTTCATTAGATCCCCAAATTCATGAGGGAGGAAGAGAGGGAGGGAGGGAGGGAGGGAGGGAGGGAGGGAGGGAGGGAGGGAGGGAGGGAGGGAGGAAGGATAAAATATAAATTATATTATAAATTGTTAGTTGAGTAATGTTTACTATTGGGAAGCCATGTGTCACCTCTGAATACATGATGGTACAGTAGGTCAGAGTGACCGCAGTTAGGGTTAGGAAGGTAAAAATGGAATATGCTGAATTTAGTTAAATACCAAGTAGACAATTTCTGGAAGAGATCCTGAGAAAGGACCTATGAGCGCAAAACTATGAACTACATGTTAATACTGCAAATAAAATATTTTATAGAAGTTGTGTAAGACGGAAAATTCACAGGATTTGCTTTCAGTATTTCAGATCATAAGTTATCATTACCATTATCAATGAGGTTATTATTAGTATTAATAGTTCACTTATTTTATTTAGCAATACTGTGTCTAGCTCTCCTTGGCAGTCTAACGTTCTGATACTGACCAGCTTTGCATTTGTTGATAACCAACCCTGGCACCTTTTACACTGACAGCAATCATAGGCTTTCAATAAATACTTGAGATTGAAAAATATGGAAATTAACCCACAGAAGCTTGATTTTAGTACATTTGGACATGTGTAATTGGTATTCATAACCAAATGGCACTAAATAAACTACACCCAATAAAAAAATACCAAGTGATTTTCCTGAATACTTCTCATTTAAGTGACATAACCATCACCAGAAAAAAATAATTTTAAATTAAATTTCTTCTAATATAGTAGGAGAGACTATACTGTTTGTTTTGAGCCAGGTCCCATCTGGCTGGCTTGGAACTCACTGTATGGACTAGGATGGCCTGAAACTTACAGAGATCTGCCTGCCACTGCCTCCCCTGTGGTAGGATTAAAAGTGTGCATCACCATGCTGAATATCACACTTTAAAAAAAATAATTTTTTTCTTGCACTTGTGTCTCACATTTGCAAACCACTTAATATGCACTTTTATGAAACTCTGTCTAGAGGTCCTAGAGAGATGGCTCGGCAACTTAGAGCACTGATTGTTCTTCCTGAAGACCTGCCTTCAATCCCAGCACCCACATGGCAGCTCACAACTGTCTGTAATGTAACTCCAGCTCCGGGGATCTGACATCCTCACATAGACACACAAATGCAGGCCAAACAGTAATGCACATAAAATTAACAAATTTTTATGGGACCATGTCTAATGTTGCTGAATATAATTCAGATTACCGAATGGTATTTTCCGTTCTTGTCCTTCTGAACTACATTAGTAAATGTTCTGTGGCTTTGGGGGTGAGATGCTGAAGATAGAATCCAGGGCTTGTGCGTTCTAAATAAGCCCCATACCATACCATACCATACCATACCATACCATACCACCATGCCATATGATACCATACCATACCATACCATACCATACCATACCATACCATACCATACCACCATGCCATATGATACCATACCATACCATACCATACTACTATACCATATGATACCATACCATATCATCATACTACCATACTATACCACCATACCATACCATACCACCATACCAATATACCATACCATACTACTATACCATATGATACCATACCATACCATCATACCATACCATACCAGACCAGACCAGACCATACCATTGTGTTAAGTCCCATGCCTAGCCTGTGACCTTTTTACAGCTTCTCTCAGTGCAACATAATTTAAAGGTAGCTATATTTTTCCTGAAATGCATCATGATTCTAAAAAGATTAACTTTAGTGCACCCAACCTTCCTACAGTACAACAGAACCTAGAAAAGCACTGTGATATCGTGCGTCTAAGTTTTCTTAAATTTCCTTTAACACTTTAGCCATTCCTAATCTCTGACTGGTCTCGGGGGGATGAACAAACAGATGAAGGACAGCAAGCATCGCCACTCAAATTGTGGATTTAAAGTAGAAAAATGAGCATCTCCTGGGCCGAGATAGTCATGCAGACCCTTGCTCGTTATCCTAGACCTACCCAATCAGAATCTTCATTGACGGTCCATTTAGTAAGAGCATCTCTCATGGGTTACGTTAGACTTGGGGATCTGTATTCAAGATCTACCAAGCCTTGCAGCATAGGAAACAGTGTTGAATAGGGGCTGTGTGATAAATAGTGGTTAAGTTTATAGGTATGTTTAACATTTCATGGTTTTTGTTTGCTTTTAAGGTACCAAGGCTGTGGAAGGATGGAACAGGCTTCCCACAGAAAGGCACTGTTGACCAATTATCCCTATATCCCTTTGGCTAAATATGCAATTTTCTTCATCAGTGATGTGAATCCAACCCAGCGGTATGAAGAATTTTGAGGAGTCATTACCAAACTGACACTTAGAGCAGAACACAGTTTAGTCCAATATAAACAGCTATAACTAAAAAAATTTCTTTAAAAGCAACTAAAAAGAAACTACTTTCTGCTGAAAACTAAGAAAAAGTTAAAGGACCAGTTTTCATTCAGGGTTGTACAATTTAACACATAATCCCATTAGTCATTCAATACTCTCTTTCAGAAAATGTAGATTACTCTTCAAATTTTAAATTTTTCAAGTCACGGTATAATGCTAAGTTGTATTCAGAAGTGGTAAGGAGTTTCCCTCTGATGTGAATCTGGCCTCAGACGCGGCAACTGCAGTGAATATGAATTCATCACGAAGGTCAAGTAACCCACGAGTGAAGGTTTCCATCCATTTGTGGAAGGTTCAACTCTAATTCTAGACTTTGTCTCCCATTGGAAAATTGGTATGAACAATGAAGCTTGGGTTCACTGTTCAAAGCAATTGGATAAAACCTTTTGTCACAGCTAATACAGTGTTTTGACAAAGAACTTATATCAGAAATTTATTTTCATGTCTTTTAATTTGAAGTCAGAGGGAATTTCGGCTAATTATTATGAAGATCGCTTAGTAACACTATTATTGGTCTCGATGTTATAAAACTTGTTTTTTTTTAACTGCTTGCCCTATTTTATGGTGACTTTACTGAGTTCTAAGCATTTCTGATGGATCAGCAGATTATTCATCTAATGCATCTCTATCATCTCTGCGTCTTTTCATCAAAACTGTGATCATTGGGATATATTTTTCCTCAAATAACTATCAGAATTAAATTATGCAAATCATTTAAAAATCATATACTTTTGGAAGTTTAGTTTACCATAAACTAAACAGTGTGCTTTTTGGAAATGTAGCTTAAGGTAAACTAAACTGTGTTTAATGACGCCAAAATATTTGGCCTCAGTAAATAAACTCAGACGCTTTGTGCCTTGTATGCACTATTTACACAGAGAAAAAAAGTCTCATTAAATAAAAATCTTGGAAGTTTTATAAATTAGTCATTAGAATAGTGAACTGTGTGGTTTCTTTGGTACTAATTTTGAGGATTTCAAGTAGATTAGCTTTTTAAAAAACTAAGTAATTGGCGTAAGCCAGAATTCACTATAAACAAAAGCCAAGGAGGTAATAGTAAAATGAGAGATCCTTGCAATTCCTCCTCCTAGAGTTCTATGTTGAATGAGCTTACGGAAGAACGGACGTCACCCCGTTCCGTCCATTCCGTGCTTCACGTGGGTGCCGCCCTTCCATGAAGGAGGGTGATGGCTGCATTCACATAGTTCAAGCTGGAGAGTTGAATCTGACAATCCACTCTGAAAGTCTCAGAGCATAAGATACGCTTTCCCCACTGTCTTCAAGCATGTTTTGGTCATTTGTCATTACCTGAAGTGCCAGACTGGAGCACAGAGCTCCTGTAAGCAGTCTTTTGGGCAGCAGCATGTGGCGTAGTAGAACTATGCAGCAGGTTTTCCTCATAGCACAGTGCCCCCTTCTCCATTTCCCACGACAGGATTCTGTTAGGCATTTCCTTCCGTCAAACCGGAAGCTGGTGGGGATGGGTGTGGGTTTACATTTTACCCTGCTAGAATACTGTTATGTCTCCTCTCTGTAGGTCGTTTCTGTGCTTATTTAAATACCTGAGTCCGTATACCTTAGAGCCAAATTGGAAAATAATTTGAAAAATAAATTTTTTTCATTATGTTGTAATGGTTACTTCTGTTTCCACCTAGTCATTTGACCTCGGAAGTTGGTTGGTCATTTTGTTCTTACTCTCGAGATGAATGACTTGATTGCCTGCATATCTCATGAGAAGTACACTGCCATCTTGCTTGAGTGGGCAAGCTCAAATAAACACACCTATCTATATTCTGTGCAACATCTTAAGCAGTTCTGTTTAAAAGATGTAATGGCTTAAATTACATTGGTGCAGACACATGCGCCAGCGATCCTGACCACAGCTAAACTGATAATTTCCAGTTTACTTGTTGAAAGAACTCTTTCCATGTTTTAGGAAATCTTTCCAAAATTTAGGAAATTGTTCTCTTAAAAATATTGAGCAAATGTTTTGTTTACCTGAACTCTATATAGAGAAGGACTGGTTTGTTCAGAGATAACACTTGCATCTGAATACAACAACAAAGTCTTCCCAAGTTCATGGGCTTTGCTCTGAGAGCCTCTAAGGAATGAAGTATCTGTTCGTCTTCCTTGGCTGTCTAGATGAAACTGCCTCGGCACTGTCAGGACCATCCAACACAGGCTTTTTATAACAGTCTCCCAAAGCTACTACTGGCTGAATTCATGTCAACAATTTAGCTATAACATGAGTCTCTGGAGGAGATAAGACGATGGAGAACTACTTGTTCATAGTTAGGTAATTCTGGGAACAAATGGAAAAAAGACTATAAAACTCAAGCACATTATAACCCGTACGTATCTATTGAGAAATACAGCAAAGGTTTAACAACAAACTGCCCTCTCCAAGGAAATCAGGTGCAAAGAACATATTAACCAAGTTTATAAAAGTAGCCTATTAACCAAACTTATAAAAGTAGCCTATCGTGTGATTTATGTTTTAGGAAAATATGAAGAAAATGTTGTGCCATAATGTTATGAACTAGTGATTTTTCCCACTTCTAAACACAAGTGGGTGCTTCTGTAGGCATGTATAAATATTTACTGATGAAACTAATGGTTTTGACGCCTCCACGAGTATACATAAGCGTACACACAGATCAGTAAGGCAGCTTACGTTGTAAACCCTGACAGTTTTCCTGGTGCAACTGCGACTTCTTCCCACTCAGATTGTACACTGATGTGCCAACATTTTGTACAAAGCGATGGGACTGGACAGCGATTCTACCACCCCCGCCCTCCCCCAGGTAATGCTTCTGTACATAAGATCCTCTTGTGGAATCTTGTTCTTCCTAAACAGAACCAGTTGCCTCGATCTGACATTTTAGCAATCTGCCTTCCTTCTCCACATATTTTAGCTGATTCCTTAAGTATTAGAGTGGGAACCAAAGATACCACTAGAAGGGTTTGAACCTTATCCTAGGAAAAGTTCATCTAACATCAGGAGAGGACCAAATGAATGCCAACATTAGATAATTCTTATTTTAAAATGGAGTAATGTGTTCCCCACCAGATTCCCTTTAAGACTTCTCAGCAAAAGCAAACTTACTTTGTTTTAGAACACTGGAAACTTTTATAGTAGGTCAAATCATGGGCCCTTTCTTTCCAGTGGCGGATGTGTTATTTTATAGTAGTGTCCTGGCTTGCAAACCCTGGGTATCACTGAAAGGATGAACTCAGGTATTTCAATGTCATCCCTGTGGATACAGATACAATCAGGAAGCACTTCTCAGCACAATGTCAGTGTATCGGGAGGTTCTGGATTAGAAGTCTATAGTATGAATTCTAATTGGTCTTACTAATGAAAACCCAGAGTCAGATATAGGGGTTAAAGGTGAAAGATCAGAGAAGCAGAGGAGCCAGCCACAGAGAGTTCTTACCTATACCAACGCTCAGACCAAAGGGGGCAATCCAGTGTCTACGACTCCTCAGAGTGCTGCTGTCTCTACAAAACCTCACACAGCCTATCAGACTGAATCAAGTGTGTGCCACCACTGCCTGGCCTCTATGTTAACTAGTGGCTTAGCTCTGCACTCTGATCTTCAGGCAAGCTTTATTTGTTACCACACAAGCAAAATATCACTACAGGCGTCTCTTTGAAATGTGTGTAGAGGATGCTTGAAAATCTCAGAGCCTACACCATAATCGCTCAATTTCTAAGACTCTCTAATTGTCTTGATACTAGCAGGGAGTTCATATGTGGTACCTTAGGTACTTCCAACATAGGCATTCTCTTTGCAAAAGGGTCAAAGTAAAAGCAGAACAGGTGAGAGTTGCTCAGACCCTTGATGCTCGTGTTCCACGGCTGGCATTAACATTTCTATGTTGCAGCTGTGAGAAAGTCTGTCTGCTCATATGATCTTCTGATGTGGCTTACTTCTACCGGTACCAGTCAAACCAAAAAGGACACTTATTAAGCAATTTTAAGCTCTGGCTTGCACTCCATAAATGAGCTTCTCATATCAATGAAGGGATCATACTATTTTATGACATATGAAATAAACATGGTTTGTATTGCCTTATCAGGAAGCATAACAATCAACTAAGGCTCATGCACGGAGCACACGAACGTTTACTGTTTTTATATGTAAGTATGCCAGCAATACCAGAGCTGATGATAGCTAGCAATGTTAATTTCTTGTTTTGGAAGCAACAATAACAACACAAGTTCAGCTAATGAAAGTGATCCCCATCAAAAACACTTAAAAGAGATGGCTTAGTGGTTAAGAGCATTGCCTACTCTTCCAAAGGTCCTGAGTTCAATTCCCAGCAACCACATGGTGGCTCACAACCATCTGTAATGAGGCCTGGTGCCCTCTTCTGGTCTGCAGACATACATGGAGACAGACTATTGTATACATAATAAATAAATATTTTCTTAAAAAAAAACACTTAGACTGTGATCAATTGTGATATAAAATACTGTGTCACTGGGTTCTTCCACGGGAAGTTCTTAAATCGGAAGCCAAATGATGACAGCCAAGCTGAAATGGAGGGAAGTCCCATTTCTTGGTGTGATACTGGAAAAGAGAGAAGGACCCAGAAGGTATGCCTTTCCCCTCCTGATGCAACACAGCCTGAGATTATAGTCTCCAAATTCCTGCCCACTGACTGGGGATCTTTACAAAGTGAATAAGCAGTAATTACAGAGAAAGGCACATGGTCCTTTCTGCTGCAAAGTACAACTATGGAGAAAAAAGATGTATGCCTACCATTTAATGGAGGACAACTTATTGTTTACCTTTATGATATATGTTACATATAATCAAACAACTAACACCATAGATGGTTATTAAACACAAATCAGGACAAATGGAAGCTCAGAGTGAATGCATATGAAAGTCCTCTCATTATCGCCTAAGCTAATTTCTAACTCTTAAAAGAAATCAAAAGCCTGAAATGATGCAAATTCTGCAGGACTTGATTTGCTACAGTCTGTCATATGCAAATGTCACTCTCATATAAATTATAAACATATAAAAGGCATAACACGAAGTACCTCCATTCAGAAAAAAAATCCGCTCTTTTCCAACTTAATAAATTCTAAACTCCAATATATTCATCCAATGAAAGTGAGGTGTCTATTGTTTCTATTTATAATTTGATTTCACTTCAGGCTGATGACTTCAAAGGAAGATTGCATTTGGTTCTGCAGATAAAATAGACAACAGTACATTTTGGAACCTCAGAGTTTTCTCTAGCGGGGCACACTTTTTTTTTTGTAAAAGACTAGATAATATTAGAGGGTTTGTGAGCTAAAAGATGAAATCAAAAATATTTCTCTTGAGCTTACATAAAATTTTTTTCTCTTTCTTTCTTTCTTTCTTTCTTTCCTTCCTTTTTTTTTTTTTTTTTTGGCTTTTGGAGACAGGGTTTTTCTGTGTAACAGTCCTGAATGTCCTGACTGGAACTCACTCTGTAGACCAGGCTGGCCTTGTACTCAAGAGATTCACCTGCCTCTGCCTCCCAAATGTTGAGATTAAAGGCATGTGCTGCCACACCCAGTGCAAGAAGATTTTTTAAAAGGGGTTTAATAGATGACTCAGCAGCTAAAATCATGTGCTACTCAATCATGAGGACCAGAAACTGGATCCCAACACCCATGGTGGGGATTTAGTGCTTGTAACTGGAGCACCAAAGGGTCTGACACATTCTCCTGATCTCAGTTGTACCCACATGCATGTGCATATGCTCACATGCAGACAGATAGACATAGATAAATGCTGTGGGACAATGGTCTTTTATCCTGTCACTTGTATTATTTTTAATAGAATGGTGATTGGCCAGTAGCCAGGCAGGAAATATAGGTGGGGTGACCAGGCAGGAAGTAGAGGTGGGGCAACCAGAACAGGAGAATTCTGGGAAAAGGAAAAGTCAGTCTGCAGCCATCATCTAGATGTGCAAGATGTGACTGCCTTGCCGGAAAAGGTACCAAGCCACGTGGATAACACAGACAAAAATTATAGGTTAATATAAGTATAAGAGTTAATAAGAAGTCTGAGCTAATAGGCCAACCAGTTTATAATTAATGTAGACCTCTGTGTGTTTATTTGGGACTAAAGTATTATGGGACCTGGTGGAACAGAAACCCCAGTTAACAGATAAATTTCTAAGAATAAGTAAAAATGAAACATTTAACACATTCAAAACATAATAAGATAGGGTTTGAGGGTAAGCACAGTTTGGTCATCTTGGGCTTGTTAGTGTTTCCTGTCATCAAAATTACTTCAAAATGCTCATCTAGAATGAGATTTTTCTTATTTTTGAATTGTTTCCCCCCTCAAATAGATCAGGGTACTACTAAACATGTCTGCCCCCAGCATGGTTTTACTTATGTATTCATCATTTTTAAAGTCATTTATGGGATCCCACAAATCTTTCCTTGGTTTCTCTTTTAGCATGCCTTTCCTATATCATTTCTAATAGATTGAGAAGAACATCTTGGATGGTTAACTGCTCAGCCCTACACAAGGCATGTAGACCACTCCCAAGGCTCAGGGGACTATCACAGAAGAAGGGGTTGAAAGAACGTAAGCTGGAAAAGAGGAGAAGAGTTGTGAAATACTTCCGGGCATGACACAGCCATTCCCATCATGACCATCCAGCAGCTGCCTGCACTGGGCCTCCACAAGACTGTAAATGTCAGTGGTTAATCATGGCTCAGTAAAAGGTGCCCTGCAGACCTCTTGCCACTGATGGATTCTAGCAGGAGGGGTTATCGCTGTCTTCGGCTGAACTCGGTGGTGAACCTCTCAGGATCCAGCGGATAGTTCTTAACACGTGGTGACAGAGACAGTCCTGATTACACTTGGTAGGCCATTAAACAAAACAACATGAGTGAGGAAAGGGGACTGATTTGTAGGAAGGAACAGGGGAGAAGAGAGGGTAGGAAGTGAGAAAAATCAGAACGCGATATATCTGTATTAAGTTGTCAAAGAAGAGTTTTAAAAGAGCTACTTATGTTTTCCTGCATGCCTGTATGCACACCATGCATGTGCTTGAGGTCTGGAGAAGTCAGAATAGGGATTCTATTGGATCCCCAGGGAACCGGACTTTCTAACAGTGGTGAACGTGCCTGGTGGGAACAAAACCCAGGAGCTCAGTGAGAGCAACAAGTGCTCTTAACCATGGCACCATCTCTCTAGCCCCAGTCAAAGAACAAATTCAATAACAGTTGTAAAAAAATAAAATCTATGAAAATTCAGTTCAAAAATGGATTTTGAAATAGTTTTCGTTGCACTTGCATCAAAACAAATAAAAAGAAAAGGCCTGTTGAAAAACATATTCAGTGAGAATTTATGGAGAATGGAGAGTTCGTTTTCTGCTTTAAATTTTTAGGTGTCTATGTGTTGGGGGTGGAGGTAGGTATGTAACTTTTAGGAGCTGTGGAGCTGTGTAGTATGAGGGGGCCTGCTTGTTGGGGTTTCTGTCCCGCCCAGTACCCCACAACCGGCAAGCCCCAATAAAAACCACGCACAGGACTCCATAAGATTATAAACTGATTGGTTCATTAGCTCAGGCTTCTTATTAGCTATTATGACTTATATTAACCCATTATTCTGATCTATTTTAGCCATACGGCTTGGTACTTTTTCAGTTGTCAGCTCACATGCTGCTGCTTCAGTGATCTGCGCAGGAGTAACAGAGGAAGCTTCCTGCTTTCCAGAATTCTCTTGTTCTCATTGCATCACCTCTACTTCCTGTCTGGTATTTCCGCCTATACTTCCTGCCTGGCCAGTCAGCATTTTATTAAAATACATGATTGACAGAATACAGATAATTCTCCCGCACCACTTTCCTCTTTCTTTTTTTTTTTTTAACAAAGGAAAATACCATAGTCCATTTGTTGGGAATGTGGGCGTAGTATTTCAGGCTACTTCCTGCTGGTTGGGGGCGGTGATAATCTTATGGGGACGGTGATAATCTTATGGGGACCTAAAGAAAATTTAGAGTTATAATCAAGTCTTGACTGACGTATCCTGTGAGTTTTGATCATCTCAGGCAGCAGTCTTGAATCTGTTCTGGATGTAGAACTCAGACATCTGGGCCATCTGTTCCTGTCGGAGATTTCTCAGGTGGCCTTCCTTGTTCAAAGCTGATTTTTCTTAACTCAGAATGAATCCATAGCCTCTCATTTTCTGTGGAAACAAAAGCAAAATCTCTTCTCCAAAGTAATACACTTTTTGACTTCAGTTTTGAAGCCAAGGTATTTTCAAAATACCTATCTTGGGTTAGTTCTCAGCATTTATAGACAAAAGTCTTTTAGCAGCTGTTGCTTCTTCCTCAGCATTCAAACAATCCAAAGAGAGCATAATAGCATACAGTATCAAGATTCTCTGTATATTTTCCTTCTTTGTGTGGCTTTACTTTAACCTCTATTTCTTTTATTTTTACTTTTACTTTTAGATACAGGTTCTCTGTATATCTTTGTCCTGGAATAACTCTGTAGACCAGGCTGTCCTTGAACTCACAGAGATCCCTCTGTCTCTGCCTCCCCAGTGCTGGGATTAAAGGCATGTGCTACCACACCTTGAAGTCACAGAGGTCAATGTACCTCTACCCCTTGAAGTCACAGAGGTCAATGTACCTCTGCCTCCCAGGCATTGGGATTAAAGGTGTGTACCACCAAACCCAACTTCTCCCTTTCTTTCTTCTTAACTTTAAGAACTTTAACTTTTAGCCTGCATATATTTTTAACACACTGTAAACCATTTAGAGGTGTTTTTTTTTCCTTTGAATTTCTCTTTACTGTATATCTCTCTTTTTCTGACTACATGAGTGTTTAAGGAGAGAATGAAAGCCATGTTTGCAGAGGGCATCTTGAGAGCAGGGGACACTCTGTGAGATGTGCTAGCGTTGCAAGGGTGATGGGTCCACACGTTGGAAGGTCTTGGGTGTGTTTACTTTCGTGTTATTCTGCGGCCTCTTTTCACGGTGGTCATTCGTGTCCTGGCCTCTGGCTCATTCTCAGCCTGGAGAAGAAGGGCCGAGTGTACTTAGTTGACTGGCAGACCCTCGGCCATGGATGGAGTAGAGTGCATTCACACCTTCGGTGCCGGTAGGCTCTAGTCCTGATGCTCTTCCAGAGCCAACGCATCCCCGCCAATTGGGATACATTAGCAAAGCATTTTCTTGCAACCCCCGCCCTCACTGAGGTTCTCCAGTGCCGGCCCATTCTGTCCTACATAAACAGGCATTTCAGTCAAATGCTTTCTTCACTTGAAGCTCCAAATGCCACCTCGGTCCTTGATCTCTCGGGTCCCACCCCAGTGCTTTAACTATAGCTTCCCACACGGGTTACTACTGCTCACCCCACATCCCACTTCCTGACCCCATGACAGCCCTTGGAGTAGAACCTTCCTATCCTCCAAAGCCCACCGTTCTTTTCTCTCTCATCTTAAATTTCCCAGATTTCCAAGACGTCCGTGGCTTTCTCATGGGTGACAACAATGACATGTTTAACCAGAAGGCAGAGCTCACCAACCAGGTCGGAAGAGGATATGACTTGGGAAGCTGTAGAACTCATGGGTGTGCAGAGGGCAGTAGAGGAGTGGGGGCTGGGATGGAGGGAGGACGTGGGGGGGGGGGGCAGGCGGTGTAAACAGTCCCGAGACTGAATGTAGGTCAGAGGTCCTGGAGCCTCAAAGTGCTGCAGTATGGAAGGCTCTGAATTTACCCTCGAAAACTTGACTTTAGTCTATTGACCTGCTACATCACCTTTGGTAAAATGCTACCATTTTGAACACTGGTTCTTTTCAAGTAAAATCCAAAGGGCTGTAATAGATGTCCTCTTATGATCCCCTTCAGTCTTTAAGTCTGTGCTCTTGAGCATCCTTCTTCTGCCCCAGGGTCCCCAGTTCACTTTCTCCCAGGAGGACTTCCTGATGGCCATTCTGCCATTCCTCGTGGAAACTGACACCATGGTCTTCATTTTCAACCTGGATGGTGAAAGAGAAGATGGGACCAGTGGACTGAAAGCAGCAGCGGTTTAGAGGGGCTGCCACTTTGAGTCTCAGGGTGCCTTGTCAGAGGGAGGGTGTCTTAGTTAGAGTTGCTATTGTGATAAACACCATGACCAAAACCAACTTGGATGGGGAAGGTTTTTTGTTTTTGTTTTTTTAGCCTTACAGTTTATAAGTTTATCACTGAGGGAAGGCAGGGCAGGATCCCAGAGACCAGACCCAGAGCAGAATCCACGGATGAGTGCTACTTACTGTCTGCTCCTCATGACTTACCCAGTCTGATTTCTTCTTGCCCTCAGGACCACCAGCTCAGGGATAGCACCATCCATAGTGAGCTGGGCCCATCAATAATCAATCAAGAAAATGTGCCACAGGCTTGCCCGCAGGCCATTCTGGTGGGGGCACTTTCTCAGTAGAAGTTCCCTTTTTGCCAAATGATTCCATCTTGGGTCAGGTTGACATAAAACAGAGGGGCAGAGGGAGTGTCCTGGCAGGCCCCAGAGTGGCAGGAAGAACAGCCTCATGGGTCATCCTTTTAACTTGGATGCCTCCTGTCCCATCCAGATAACCTCACAGAGGTTCAGGCATTGGTGGAGCAGGTGAGAGAGAAGACCACGAACATCCAGGCCCTGGTGCACGGCACCGTGGGGCAGTCCTTGCCGGAGAGTGTCCAGCACTGGGGAGAAGAACTGGGTGTGATACAGCCCAGGCTTTCTAGAACACAGCACCCCTGTTTATCTCTTTCCCCTCAGGCCCCTCTAAAGAGGCTGTTTCCCTCCGTCATCATCATCACATGGCCACTTTTTTCTTTGAATATGAAGAAAGCTACGTCCAGGTAGGCGAGGATGAGAAGGCAATGCTTGCAGGAGAGGAGCCCCCCACACACACAAAAAAACCCTCAAAGCTAGATGGGAAAAAGCCTGAATATCTGTTTGTCTTCTTTCCTCCCCAAACTGGGAAAATTCTCAAATTATCAGGTCTCTAAACAGAGTTGCCAAGGCAACGGGGTTCATTTCTTCCCAGGAACCTACAGAAAGGGCGAGACAGGCCACCAATCACCACGCGCTCATTTGTTCTCTGGGACAGGTTAATTGTTGATACTGAAGTCGTTATCACCACCCTAAAGCGTCTAAGGCTCTTTCTTTTGCACAGCACCCTACGCTGAACAAAATACAGCTCTGACTACGATGGAGCCCTTGTGCAATAGTAAAATTATCATCAGGAGACACACCGAGAGGCATCATAGACATCGTAAGACGTTTGTGTGCATTTTGCAGTTTGGTTTGGGGCGGGCACCAGGAAATCTGGATGCCAGTTCAGCTCTACTGTGTGTCCCAAGAGAGAAGACAAATTTATTTCTCTGGGCTTAACTTTTCTCACAGTTGACCTTACATGGGTCAGAACCAGCGCCCTGAAGCGAAACCATGAAGGCTCTTTCCTTTATTTGGATACTTTCCTATGCCAGGCTGAGGATGAGTATCAAAGTCCAGCAATCAAAAGCCCCCTTTGGTTTACCTAATTAACATGCCCAGTCAAAATATCCCACTATGTCCTAACCCACCCTAACACAGACTTTCCCTTTTCCTCCTCTTAAAACTTACACCTGCAAGGTCAAACAGGTGTTTGGATGTGGCTTGGGCCTAATCTGGGGTCCCGGAGGAAGACCCTACTGTCCAGTCTCCTTCAAAGAGCACTTGTCTGCTCTTCCAGAGGACCCAGGTTCATTGGCAGCACCCACATGGCAGATAACAACTGTCAGCCCCAGTTACAGAGGATCGGATGCCCTCTGCTGGCCCCCGAGTACACGGCATGCATGTGGTACACGGCATACATGTGGTACACGGCATACATGTGGTACACAGACACACATACCATCAAAGTACCCATACATGTTAAAAATACAAGTAAAAAAAAATAAAGTAGACTGTTATACCTGAAAATTGCAAGGAGAAAGGCCAAATCCACGATTATCTAATTAAAGCAAACTTTAATAAATATTGGCCAGAAAGATGGACACTGGCCAGGTCCATAACCAGGATTCCCAGAGAATGGTGCTGAATTAGGTTAATCAGGTGCTCAAAAAGACAAAATCCACAAGGCTACTTCATCCAATCAGGGGCAAGAACACATCCTGAGCACTTCCTGCAGGTGTACCTCCTGCCGGCCTTGTGATCAAGCACATCCTGTCCAGTTGGGGCAACCAGTTTTGTTTACTGAAGTGAAAACACTTGGCTTAATATATTGCATGAACAACAGCCCCCAGCATTCTAGAAAGTTATCTGTCCTTGGGCAAGTGAAGCTTACAGGTTAGCATTAGCTCTCTCAATAACATGATCAAAGACAAAAAAGATTATTAAACACTGTTTTCGTCAAACAAATGATCTATCCAGTGTCGGGTTTTTTTTTCTTTTTCTTTTTCCGTGATATTTATTGAGCTCTCCATTTTTCTCCGCTCCCCTCCCCCAAGGTCCCCATGCTCCCAATTTACTTAGGAGATCTTGTCTTTTTCTACTTTCTACTTCCCATGTAGATTAGATCTCTGTAAGTCTCTCTTAGTGTCCATATTGTTGTCTAAGTTCTCTGGGATTGTGGTTTGTAGGTTGGCTTTCTTTGCTTTATGTACTATGAGTGAGTACATGTGATAATTGTCTTTCTGTGTCTGGGTTACTTCACTCAAAGCAATGTTTTCTAGCTCCATCCATTTTCCTGCAAAATTCAAGCTGTCGTTAATTTTTCTGCTGTATATAGTACTCCATTGTATAAATGTACCATTTTTTTTTTATTCATTCTTCGATTGAGGGGCATTTAGGTTGTTTCCAGGTTCTGGCTATGACAAACAAAGCTACTATTAACATAATTGAGCACATGTCCTTGTGGCACGATTGAGCATTGTTTGGATATATACCTAAAAGTGGTATTATTGGGTCTTGAGGAAGGTTGTTTTCTAATTTTCTGAGAAATCGCCACACTGACATCCAAAGGGGTTATACCAGCTTGCATTCCCACCAGCAATGCAGAAGTGTTCCCTTTTCCCCACAACCTCTCCAGCATAAGTTGTCATCAGTGTTTTTGATCTTGGCCATTCTTACAGGTGTAAGATGGAATCTCAGAGTTGTTTTGATTTGCATTTCTCTGATGACTAAGGATGTTGAACATTTCCTTAAGTGTCTTTCGGCCATTTTAGATTCCTCTGTGGAGAGTTCTCTGTTTAGGTCTGTACTCAATTTTTTTTATTGGATTATGTGATCTTTTGGTGTCCAATTTCTTGAATTCTTTGTATATTTTGGAGATCAGACCTCTGTCTGATGTGGGGTTAGTGAAGATCTCTTCCCATTCTTTAGGCTGTTGTTTTGTCTTGTTGACCGTGTTGTTTGCTTTACGGAAGCTTTTCAGTTTCAGGAGGTCCCATTTATTAATTGTTTCTCTCAATGTCTGTGCTGCTGGGATTATATTTAGGAAGTGGTTCCCTGTCCCAGTGCATTCAAGTGTACTTCCCATTTTCTCTTCTATAAGGTTCAGTGTGGCTGCATTTATGTTGAGGTCTTTGATCCATTTGGACTTGAGTTTTGTGCATGGTGATAGATATGGGTCTATTTTCATTTTTCTACATGTTGATATTCAGTTATGCCAGCACCACTTGTTAAATATGCTTTCTTTTTTCCATTTGATATTTTTTGCTTCTTTAACAAATATTAGGTGTTCGAAGATGTGTGGATTGATATCCGGGTCTTCTATTCGGTTCCATTGGTCCTCCTGTCTGTTCTTACGCCAGTATCAGGCTGTTTTCAGTACTGTAGCTTCGTTTTTTTAAATTTTATTTATTCATATTTTAATGATGAGTACATCATTAAATGTCATACAATGTTAGAAGAGGGCATCAGATTATGAGCCACTACGTAGTTGCTGGGAATTGAACTCTGGACCTTGGAAGAGCAGCCAGTGCTCTTCCCCTGGGCCATCTCTTCAGCCACGAGGTGGCTGCTGCCTTAGCCCAGGTTTTCTGTGTTATAATACGGCTCTCTCACCCGGCTTCTCTCCCAGCCCCTAATTCCCACACTCCCGTGTGTCTGTATTTCAGAAGTTCCAGCGTGAACTAAGCACCAAGTGGGTGTTGAATATAGTGAGTACCGGGGCCCACGTGCTGCTGGGGAAGATCCTAGAGAACCACATGCTGGACCTCCGCATCGCCAACTCCAAGCTCTTTTGGAGGGCACTGGCCATGTTGCAGGTGGGAGTGTGACAGGAACCTAGACTGCCGCAGAAGGTGGTTTTTGCAGTGTTGCGGAGGGGTGTGTGCTAGGTTTTCACAGGCGTGTCTTTCTTGGGAGTATCCTCCAGTTGGCCTTGCATGCACACAACGTGCCTGAGTGTGAAACTGTAACTCCCAGTCGGCAGTCTTTAGGTTTTAAGGATGCAATAGAAACCCAACTGGTAGTAGGGCGCTGGTGGTGCACGCCTTTAATCCCAGCACTCAGGAGGCAGAGACAGGCGGTGTCTGTGAGTTCGAGGCCAACCTGGTCTACAAAAGTGAGTTCCAGGATAGTTCATGTAATTGAACAGTTCTAAGACAGTAACCTCGGTGGGAAGCAGTCTTTCTGTTCCTCATGACACCGCCAGCGTCTGGTGGAGGGCTCTTGTTGGCTTGCCTTGGGTCATGTGCACAACTTTGAACCAATCACTGTCCTCCAGGGAAAAAAGGTGCCTGCTCATCTGCTTTGTGGGTACTTTCAAAAAGCTGGTAGGGCAGGATGGCTTGATTATATCTACTGTCTCAGAATGGAGACCAGCAGCTATCCAGGAAAAGAAAGGGGCTAATGCCCAGATGGAGAGAGGATGGATGCTCGGCAGAGAGCATGATGGACGGCCTTGAAGGTTGCTATCCTTTATCATCCATCTATGGGGTTGTTGGATCACAGTTGTAACTCTCACCAACTTCCCATTCATCATGGGCCAGTGATGGTCCACCATCAACTCCTTAACCCAGTTTTCCTTTATACCTTGTGGTTATGGGATTGCCAGGAGGGATAAACTCTCCACAGTGTCTTCAGCCAGTCTTCAGGATCCTAGCTGTCCTGCCCCCCTTCTCCGATTGCTTTCTTCTGTGACACTATTCTCAGTTCTCCTTGCCCTCTACCCCAACACTGACCTTACTACTACTCCCACAGCGGTTCTCTGGACAATCCAAGGCTCGCTGCATCGAGAGCCTCCTCCAAGCAATCCATTTTCCTCAACCACTGTCAGATGATGTCCAGGCTGCTCCCATCTCCCATCACGTCCAGGTTGCCCACGAGAAGGAAAAGGTATCCTTTCCCCCTTGCTGGTCGTTCCACAAACACTTTCTTCTCCTTTCTTTCCTTCTTTCTTTCTTTCTTATATTTATTTATTTTAATTTTTATTTTTCCATTCAATTATTTACACTTCCTTCCCTCCTCCCAATCCCCTCCCGCTCCTCCACACTCCCTCCTCCCTCTCCCACCCTGCTTGAGAGAGGGCTGGGAACCCTGCCTGTGGGAAGTCCAAGGCCCTCCCCCCTACATCCAGGCCTAGGGAGCTGTGCATCCATATAGACTAGGGTCCCAAAAAAAACAGAACATGCCGTAAAAACAAGTCCCAGTGCCTTTATCAATGGCCTCTCAGTCAGCCCCCATTGTCAGTCACAATCAGAGAGTCCGGTTTGATCACATGCTCATTCAGACCCGGTTCAGCTGTCCACAAACACTTTCTGAGGATCTTAAACATCTTAGGAACTTGGTGTGACTCTAGATTTACAAAGCTCAGAGATCCGTGCCACGTGGAGCTCCCATCTGGAGGGGTAGGTGGATGGGGGTGGGGGTGGGATGAGGAGACATAACAGTGGCAGAAATTATAGAGGCAAAAAGGATACCAACAAAATGGCTTCTGTTCTACCTTGAAGGGGCATCAAGAAGGACTAAGAGAAGGGTCTTGGCACAGGAATTTTCCTGCTTAAGTGAAGGTTTTTCTCTGTTTTTGCCCACTTCCTATTCTTTTTTTGGGGTTTTTGTTTGTTTGTTTTTGGTTTTTTGAGACAGGGCTTCTCTGTAGCTTTGGAGCCTGTCCTGGCACTTGCTATGTAGACCAGGCTGGCCTCCAACTCAGAGATCCACCTGCCTCTGCTTCCCAAGTGCTGAGATTAAAGGCATGTGCCACCTTCCTATTCTTTCACCCAACCAAACTCCTGTGCCCAATTCTTTGCCCCCTCCAGGGTTCCTTCTCAAATGACCTTACCTTTTCTCCAACTCGCCCTGCTCCTTCCCACAGGTGATCCCCACAGCCTTGCTGAGCCTTTTACAACGCTGCTCCATCACAGAGACCAAGGCACGCCTGGCCGCAGCTCCTTGGGGCTGCAAGGTTGTCAGGAGCGCCCTCTCTGGGCCGGGTCAGAAGCGCACCACCCGAACCCTTGGGGACCCAACAGCCTATAGTGCAGTAAATTGATGTTTCTGGGACCGTGAAGGGGCAGAGCCTTGGTCCAGTCCCACGAAGACTTGTGCCAGAGATACACTTGGTGGTGGGACAAACCCAATTTTGGGGGGTGGGGGTGGGGCATTAACAGCCCGGGACCGGGGAAGAGCCACTGGCATCTTCTAATCTCAGAAATAAAACTGATTGTCTTGTTTTGGAACCTAATCTTGCCAAAAGTCAGTTATCAGACACAAACAAGAAAATGGTGGCACCAGGTAATTCCAGGCAAGGAGAAGCTGTGTTTCAGATATTATCCACTAGAGAAAGACAATCCCGAGGTCCTTCTGACTAGAGTGAATGCCATACCCGCTTAGAGACCAGAGAGCAGAGGGTTTTGACAGCACCCTCTCCCTGTGTTTGCAAGAAAGAGCAAAGGAACTCTGGCTGTGTAGTGAGGAGCTGCGGGCAGGCCTGCTTTTCATCCTGCCCAGTTCCCGCACGGCTAGCTTAGCCCCAGAAATAATAACACATAAGTTGTATTCATTTAAACACTGCCTGACCCATTATCTTTAGAGAGTTAGTTACTGACTAACTCTCACATCTTAACCCATTTCTAATAATTTGTGTAGCACCACGAGGCAGTGGCTTACCGGAAAAGATTCAGCATGTCTGACCTGGGGGCTGGCTCCATGGTGTCTGCCTCATTGCCCTCTTCCCAGCATTCTGTTCTGTTTACTCCACCTATCTAATTTTCTGTCCTATCAGAGGGTCAAGGCAGTCTCTTTATTAACCAATGAAAATAACACATAACAGAAGACCCACCTACATCATGGCTGTGCTAGGGACCCTTTGGTGGTGGGACCCTACAAACACTAGAAACTTGTCTGCGCAGTTTTAGACCTTAGCAATCACGGTTTTGATAAATCAAAGACACCTGGACTCATACCAGGTGTGGTCTATAGTACCTGCAGCCAAGGCTCATACTGAAGAGATCTGGCTCCCCCTTGTGGTAGAGAAATAGCCAATTAAGAGATCATATATCCCCCCCTCCCACCTTGCTCCCAGGACCTCCCCTTTGGAGGGAATTATTTTGGGGTATTACTGGGGAAGTTAAGAATCAAGGAAACTTTTGAAACAAATAAGATTAGAGTGAGGCAAATAAAACCTGAGAATATTTTGAAGGCTTACAGTGTTACATTGCTAGGGTTTAGCCTCGACTTGAGTTCAGGTCCTGAGGCAGGGAAGGGACATTGGCCAAGGAAAACTTCTGACCACCAAGTGAGCTGTGCTCAAGAGGCCCCGAATAGCTCAGGCCGTCTTTATTTATACCTACCAGAAATTTTCTTACCAGGGTTACGTGAACAACTTTATTATTGGCTTCTATTTTGGACTTTAAGAAATACACCACAAACGAAAGAATACAGTATGAAAACCCCCATTGTTCCCCTTTATGCTTCCCCAAATACACCGTCCCACCTGCTACAATACCTTACTATAGACGTAGAGTTCAGCATTTTTGCAGGCCTTAACTAAATATCGAGCCAGACACAGCCTGCTCTCCTGGAGCTTGTCAGCTGACAGCTGCTTGCTGTTACAAAGTTAAAAGTAACAGACATGGGAACAATGCTTTAAGGACAGTATTCAAACTCAGACATTGGTTCATGTATGCAAGGTGTATTTTATACAGCTCTTTTTCCTACAAGAGGGCCCTGTCTCGATCTCTCTGTAGAAGGCAGACTTTGATAAGCACTCTTCCCATCTCACTGTACCATGCGTCTCCCACCAACACAAGCTCCTGCGTATGGTAAAGATGGATCTCTCCATCCCATATTTTGCATTGCCTGTTTCCTCTTGGCACATACCAGATCCTACCAATGATTCTATGCTTGGTGTCCAGGGACCTTACTATCAACAGTTGGCACTGTGTGAATCCCTAAGACTTTTCCCCTATTCTGTGTACGCATGCCTTACTCTCCTTTCTAGAACCGTGAGACAGAGTGAGTGTTCGAAGTGTTGTTCTCTCATGCGTACCTGTCTCTATCGAGTCAGAAAAGTTCCCAGGATTGGGAGTTGTAGTTAGCAATTCCAGAGAAGAGATTTGAGAAGCATTAGCCCCCTGTTGAATATTAGGGGAAAATATTTAAAAAGGAGCAGAATTTCCAGGGGCAATTACAGCTGTTGCACATGTGGCTGACAGGGTAAAACTAAAAACCACGAAAAGAATCACCAAAATAATGAGAGAGAAAAGAACCTGCAAGCCGCATGAATTTTGCAAATTCCTACACTGGTCTTGCCAAGTGAGAGTCTGTTTCCACAGGTGCCTTGCCCTGAGGAAGCCCATAGAACATGTAAGTCTTCTGCTGATCTGAGACTAGGCTGCACAGCTCCCAGCGTGCGGCGTGAACGACAGAGTTGGGTCCTTCTTAGGGGATTCTGGGCTCTAGGCAGAGCTAAAACAGTTCAGAGATAGGTTAGAACTGAGTAAGGCATGGTGCTGCATTGTGTAATCCCTTCATCTGAGAGGAGCAGTAGGAGATTGTGAATTGGAGGCTTCATATCAAGAGTGCTCTCTCCCTCCCTCCCTCCCTCTCTCCTTCTCTCTCTCTCTCTCTCTCTCTCTCTCTCTCTCTCTCTCTCTCTCTCCCCCCCCCCAAAGAATTATCCAAAGATGGATGGGCTACAACTTGTCTCCAAATAACTAGCACTCTTTGGAGAAAGCAAACATCTGAGGAGAGGAAAACAACCAGAGAAGGCAGCAGTGATCCCGAAATGTTGACAGAAAGCTAATCACTGGATTGAAGAAGGGAAAAGCAAATGATCTCTTGGGTATCCATTTGCTGGATCAAAGCCAAGAGGATTTGGCTTAGGAGGCAGTTGGATACTGACTGTACACGAAGTCTAATACACTAAAAAGGGAACTCCATTCTTCCAGGTCAGCTAGCTGTTATTTTCACAACGTAGGTGGTGCTGGGAGGTTGAGGCAGGCTTGTATAGATCTTGAATATGTTAAAGAGTCTGTAAGGTCAAAGAAGGAAATTTGATCCAGGTAGGGGATGAAAGTACCAACCTGGTTCCAGATATGGGCTCATAAACACAGCAAAATGCCCAGTATCCCATCTAAATTCAAGGCAGATTAGATCCTGGATCTAATCCTAGATCCATTTTGAATTAAACACATGGATTAGATCCTAGTGTTGTGAGGACAGACATTGTATATAGAATCTAGATGGTAAAGCATTCCCTTCATGGGAGAGGGAAGAACTGGGTCTGTTTTTTAGCTGGTGGCTGAGGGTTACAGAGTGAGAGAAAGACACAGGAAGATGAGCTATGGTTTATAGGGCCCCCAAACTCCAGAATGATGGGACGTATTGAAGACAAACAAGCAGAAGAGCTCCTCACAGCTAAAGCTAGAAAAATTGAGCAACAAAATGAATAACAATGGTATTGAGCCATAATACAAAGTACAAAAGAAATATACACGCATCCATACCAATAAACACAAATGAGCAAATAGAATATGGGGAGAGGGAGACACATCTTTCTTACTCACGAATTTCAAATACTATGTGTTGTGTTATAATATTCCTCCAGGAGATGGAACTTAATCATGCCAGCTCCTCTACTTCCAATAGGAGTTAGATTTATAGATTTGCCCCTTCCAGAAGCAAAGTAGAAGCGAAAGAAAATAATAGCTTCAAATGGAGAAATGTGGCATGCACTACCCTACAAAGTACTTGAGACCAGTACCACAAGTTAATCACATGTCCCTCTTGGCGTGCTGGAATAAGAAGGACATGCCACAGCTGTGTGTTGTCCATTTCCACCCCACCCCACCAACACAATCTCAGTCTAAGCATACAGGGAACATCACAGAGACACAAATTTAGGGCTCTTCTTTTTCTATTATTGGCACGGTGGGTGAGTGCACCCACAGGCAGCTCACAAGCATCTCTAACTCCAGTTCCAAGAAATTCGATGCCCCTTTCGACCTCCTTGGGCACCAGGCACACATGTGGTACAGACATATACAGGCAGACAAGACACATAAAAAGAACTAAATCTAAAAATATATATATTTGAAAAGAAGGAGAAAGTTGACTTTATCAAGTTGTCCCCTGACAAGGCCTGCTCTTTCTGAATGGAGAAGGAGTGGTTAGAAAGGGGGTAGAAGGGAGTTGCAGGAGAGGGGCTGGGAGGGGAGGAGAGAAGGGAAGGGAAACTGGTTAATATGTAAAATAAATTTTAAGAAATTTTAAATAAAATTTAAAAAAGGAAGAAGTTCAAGGCCAGCATTGGCTACATAGAGAATTTGAGGCCCAACTGGGTCCTGTATCAAAAATGTTAAGTAAAAATATTAGATAAAATAGTAAACATTATTTTATTCAATAATTAACAGCTATTTATGTAGTTGAATTAAGTTCCTACTCTCTTAATGCCTCACTATGGGATAAAATCCCCCCCCCATGAACCCTTAAGGGACACGCTGACATCATAATCTGAATGACAGGGCCTAAAAGCTCCTTGTTAGGGCTGGAGGTGGCCCAGAGGTGGGGAATGAAGACTGATCTTGCAGAGACTCAAGTTCAGTACCCAGCACCCATATTGTGTGGTTCTCACACACCTGACCCTGCAGACACCCTCTGGGCCCCTCTCCACAGCACCCGCACTCATACGTGCGTACGCATACACACATGATTTAAAATAGAAAAGTAAATCTTTAGGGTTCCTGTTGAACTGCACACAAATGTTTTAAGAACCCGAAGGGATAGTTCACTGCTAATTACTTCCCAGAGCTCCAGGCTGGTGTACCCTGGTGTACGTACATACATGCTATGTGACTAGTACCTGCCCGCTGTTCAGGGTACAAGCCAGAGTTCTTTATAATTAAAATCCTTGTAGAAGTTGAACTACATAAGTTCAACTATACAAGCTGAAGTGCTTCATAAAGCATGCACACCATATTTATTCTTTTTTTTAGTGGGATTCCCAAGAATATGAATTGCTCTGCCCCTATAGACAGAAGACCCTGTGGGGAAAAGACCTAGTCTGTCTTCTAAAATGGTGCCTACTAGGCAGTAGTCCGTTAGTGTTCCTAGATGGAAAAAAGCATTTTTCTTTATCAGTGTTCACATCAATATTGTTTGCATTGCATTGACTCTAGGGAAGATGGAGTGATGGGTGGCGTAATGACCGAACTGGGCAATGAGACCGTTGGTCCTCTCTTAAGGTCACTGCTCAGTGTGATGTGTGTCAGGGCAACAGCAACTAGGAAATATGGAGACTTGTAAACCTAGAAAACCAAGCACCTCCAGGTCCCTGAGGGATTCCACTTGATTTATCCCAGCTCTCTTAGATTCCACCTGGTTCTGTGTTCTAACCTGCAGTTTGCAAGTTGTGGCCATAGACCCAGTCCAAACTTGATAGTGACCAGTGACCAGCTCCAAAGAAAATGTGAGTCAGAACAAGTCATTTGGGAAGACCTTTGAAAGTCTGCCTCATCATGCCCCCCCTTAATGACAAATCTGTCTAGCTGAACCCTAGGAGATTCACAGATAGATTCTTTCCTGGGCTTTAGATACCAGAGCTTTCAGAGCCACAGGCAGACACAAGGAAGGGCAGCAACTGGTACCTGAGCGCACCCCCAGACTGGCTTTCCCTGACAGTGCCTATTGTGATGTCATGGAGTCTCAGTATAAAGGCAGGAACTGTAGCTGAGAGGAGCATAGGCTTGAGGAATGGCGCTAATGTGGGGCCTCGCTGCTCCACTGCCAGTGTATCTCAGCCTTACGTTACTTGGTTTTTTAGTCTATGGCACATGGGTACTCTTTTCTAGGTATCAGAACCAGGGCCAGGTGGCAGCCAAGACACAGGTACGTGATAACCACTCTTTCTCGGGTCACTTCTCCCCATGCTGACAGCCTACAGGTTTGTCTAAATGCCTGTCCTCTGGGCCATAGGAGGACCTGGATGGAGGGCAGAGGGGAGTTGAGACAGAACTGATAGATGCTTCCTCTTTTTTTTTTCTTCTTGTTTTGGTTTTTCAAGACAAGGTTTCTCTGTGTAGCCCTGGCTCTTCTGATTCCTGTAGACCAGGTCGGCCTTGAACTCACAGAGATTCTTTTGCCTCTGCCTCCCAAGTGCTGGGACTAAAGGCATGAACCACCACTACCCACCTTGTCTTTCTCTTAATTCACTTCAAGAAGTCTTAAGGTGGGTTTGGTGGTGCATACCTTTAATCCCAACTTCGGAGGGAGAGGCAGGAGGATCCCTGATTTCAAGACCTGCCTGGTCTACATAGTGAGTTCCAGGACAACCAGGACTAAGTACAGAGATTCTGTCTCAAAAAATGAAGTGAAGAAGAAGAGGAGGAGGAGAAAGAGGAGGGGGTGGGCTGGAAAAGGAGGGGGTGGGATGGAGGAGGAGGTTGTGGGATGGAGGAGGAGGGAAGTGAGGAGAGGGAGGGGGAAAAGAGGAGGAGGGGGAGGGGGAAGAGAAAGAAGAAGGAGGAGGAGAAGGAAGAAGAAGAAGAAGAAGAAGAAGAAGAAGAAGAAGAAGAAGAAGAAGAAGAAGAAAGAGAAGAAGAAGAAGAAAAAGAAAAAGAAGAAGAAGAAGAAGAGGAGGAGAAGGAGGGGAAAAGGAGGAGGGTGAAGGGGAAGAGGAAGAGGAAGAAGAAGAAGAAGAAGAAGAAGAAGAAGAAGAAGAAGAAGAAGAAGAAGAAGAAGAAGAAGAAGAAAAGAAGAAGAAGAAGAAGAAGAGGAGGAGGAGGAGGAAGAGGAGGAGGAGAGGGTGGGGGAGGAGGAGAAGGTGGAGGTGGGGGAAGGAGAAGGGGGAGGAGGAGGAGGAGGGGGGAGGAGGAGGGGGGAGGGGAAGGAGGAGGGGGAGAAGGAAGAAGAAGAAGAAGAAGAAGAAGAAGAAGAAGAAGAAGAAGAAGAAGAAGAAGAAGAAGAAAAGAAGACGACAACAAAAAGGAGAGAAGGAGAAGAAGAAGAAAGAAGTAGCTTCAGTAGCTTTAGGATCTATTATCAAATAGACACTGAGGAAGAATTACTAGATATAGAGGAAGTGCTGTCTAGGACTTCCAGCTGAAATGGAACATTCATATGACTTAACTCTGGGGAAGTTATGGAAAAGAATGTGGTAAGTAAGAGTGGTGTGGATATTGTCCATTGCGTGGATGGGAGGCAGATGGTAGAGAGAGCTTGTCTTACAAAGAAAGATTTATAACCATATGACAAAACAAAGAAGGTCTCAGAAAGTGAATTGCAAGTGTCGCTTGGTTGGGGAGTTTCTATTTCCAGTGGGAGAGGGGTTGTCTGAGTACATGGTTCACGTGTTTGAAACATCAGTAGATCACGTCTCTTCTGAGTCTTCAGTCCTTTGAGCAGACCTTGAGTGGCTGGCTCTCCCACAGTCCTGCCATCTTGCCCAGACTTGAGACGCCTATCTCTTTATCGAGTCGTTCCAGTGAGTGTGTGGCATCTCACTGTGGTTTCACGTGCACCCCCCACCCTGCCCCCCCGATGAATGACATTGAGCAACGCCTCAGGTTTATTAGTCGTTTGGAAATTCTCCTTTGTAAACTGCCTATTCAAGTCATTTGTGCATTTTTTGTTTGTGTGAATTTGTGTGCGAGTGTGTGTGGACGTGAGTGTGTGAGTGTGTGTGAGCATGTGTGTGAGTGTGTGAGTATCTGGGTGCCTGTGTGTATGTTAGTGAGGATCAAATTCAGGTCATTGCTCCTTCTGGGCAAAGCAACGACTTTACATTTCTGGTGCATTTTTTCCTTTATTTATTTATTTTTGTTGTTGTTGTTGTTTGTCTGTTTTAGTTTTTTTGTTTCTTTTGGTTTATCAAGACACAGTTTGTCTGTGTAATCCTGGATGTCCTGGAGATCTTTCTGTTGATCAGGCTGGCCTCAAACTCACAGAAATCTTTCTGCCTCTCTCTCAAGTGCTGGGACTAAAGGTGCAAGTCACCACCGCCTGGCAAGCAGTATGTTTCTATTTATTTATTTATTTAGTAAAAATTTTTGTTTCTCATTTTACATAACAATCCCAGTTCTCACTCGCTCCCCTCCTCCCTTTCCCTCTACCTCCCCACATCCACTCCTCAGAAAGGAGCCCACAAAGTGTAGAACATTGCTTTGAGTCAGGACCAAGGCCCTCCCCACTATATCTAGGCTGAGCAAGGTATCCCTCCAAAGAGAATGGGTCCCAAAAAGCCAGTACAAGCAGTAGGAATAAATCCTGGTCTCACTGTCAGTGGCCCCACAGTCTGCCCCAGTCATACAACTGTTACCCACATTCAGAGGGCCTAGTTCAGTCCTATGCTGGTTCCCTCACTGCCAGGTCAAAGTTGGTGGGTTCCCATTAGCTCAGGCAAGCTGTTTCAGTGGGTGAATCCATCATGGTCTTGATCTCTCTGCTCATATTCTCACTCCTCCCACCCTTCAACTGGACTTTGGAAGCTCGGCCCAGTGCTCCGCTGTGGGTCTCTGCCTCTGCTTCCATCAATTGCTGGATGAAGGTACTAAGGTGATATTTAAGATGGTCATCAATCTGACTACAGGACAAGGCCAGTTCAGGCCCCCTCTCCACTATTGCTTAGGGTCTTAGATGGGGTCATCCTTGCGGATTCCTGGGAATTTCTCTAGAGCCAGGTTTCTTGCCAGAATGCTTCTTTATTCTAATCTACAAAGTCTCTCTTTTCTTTAATAATGTTATTTAAATATTGGATAAAAGGGACATTTCTCTAGATTTTACAGTCAACATTTTGTTGATCAAATACCCATGCTTTGTAGCCATGCACATAAGGACAATGCTAATTGGATTTAGTGGGTTATAAAAAAAAGGCAAACTTGAGGCTGGGAGTTGGATACATTGTGGGATATGTGGGGGAAGTTGGAGTGGGGAGGGGTGGGTATCATTAAGGTTTATTGTATGCGTGTATAAAATATTTTGTTTTGGGCGGGCCCTTTGTCTCCCGGGTCCTGGGAAGACCAGCTAGCCCTGTTGCACTGCTTAGGAGTTCTTCCCAGAGAGATCCTTCATCTGGCGTTGGGACTGCGATACAGACGGAGACCCACATTGGAGCACCGGACTGAGCCCCCCAAGATCCAAATGAGGAGCAGAAGGACGAAGAAAATGACGAAGGACTGCGAGGGATGCTATCACCCACTGATACAAGGGGTCGGATCTAATGAGAGTTTACCAAGGCCAGTTGGACTGCGACTGAACGAGCACGTGATCCAACCAGATTCTCTGAATGTGGCCGGATTCTCTGAATGTGGCTGGCCTGGAGTCTTTCTGAGAAGACATTGACAATGACACTGGGACTAGTTTCCTCTGCATATACTGGATTTTTGGGATCCAGTCTGTTTGGATACTCACCTTCCTGGACCTGGAGGGAGGGGGGAGGAACTTGAACTTCCCACAGGGCAGGAAATCCTGACTACCCTTAGGGACAAAGAGGGAGGAGGAGAGGGAGGGGGGAGTGGGAGGGTGTTGGGAAGAGGGGCGTAAATGGAAACTTTTATAATTTAATAAAATTACTTTCAAAAAAAATAAAAAATAAAAAAATAAATAAAAACTAAGCAGATACAATATCTTATAATAAAATCCATCATTCACACATTTTGAATTTTGTTGCCCCTTGCACTTTCTGTGAGTTGGGATTTTTCCAAAACTCATGTAGAAATATATGCATTTTCCAGGGAACAGGGTTGCAAAGTGTGACCTTCAGGCGGGATTACTTTGCAGACTGGGTAAGGTCTCCCAGGCATGGCCCCTTACTCTCTGAGGACTTAGCCGCCACAGGAGTCGGAACCCTTTTGTCTTCCACACGCACCCCCTAGCTCCTCCACTTCTTCTGTGAGTTGAAGCTGTACAAAGTCGTCAGGCAAAGCTAAGGACATGGTAGCACTAGGCTCTTAGACTTCTGGAACCATGAAACCAACTAAACCCTTTCCTTCAAAGATGAGCTGATGACAAATATTCTACTTTTTGCAACTCAACATAAACTAGAACCAGGAGGAATTTGTTTTCTGTTGAGAAGAGAGGACATACTTAATATGTCATGATAATCATTATGAGGCACATATTGTCTGCTCTGGTATGGCATTTTATCTATCTATCTATCTATCTATCTATCTATCTATCTATCTATCTATCTATCTATCCATCATCTCCCATTACCTATATCTATCTTTTTATGTATTTTTAGTGCTAGGAATCAAATTCGGGGTCTGGTGAGCTAGGCAAGCAGTCTGCTACTGAATTACATCCTCAGGCCTGGTATACTGGTTTAATACTGTAAATAATGTTTCTTCCCCTCCCTCCCTCCCCCTCCCGCCCTCCCTCCCTCCCTCCCTCCCTCCCTCCCTCCTTTCTTCCTTCCTTCCTTCCTTCCTTCCTTCCTTCCTTTCTTTCTTTCTTTCTTTCTTTCTTTCTTTCTTTCTTTCTTTCTTTCTTTCAGGGGAGGGGGTTAAGACAGTGTTTCTCAGAGTAGCCCAGGCTGCCCTGGAACTCACTTTGTCACTCTGTAGACCAGGCTGGCCTACTCACAGAGATCCACCTTCTCCTGTTTCCTGAGAGCTTGCATTAAAAATATGTGCCACTGCTGCCCCTTGTAAATACCATTGTATAAATGATGCTGAAGCCCACAAATACAACATCTTTCCAAATGATCTGCTTAGAGGACCCTACTAAGTTTATCACTTTGAATCTATTCTCCTGTAGGAATATTCTCTAAATCATGTTATGTGTAAATAACAACAGTTTTATTACTTATTTTTCAGTTCTTATTTATGACTTTGTTCTCCTTGCCTTCATTTATGAATATGACTTCAGTACAATATTCAGGAGCAGTGTGTTGTGAGCATCTGTCTCTTTTATTAAGTCAGGGAACGTTTTCAATAATTCACCAGTTATGTATAATGTTTTCTGTAGCTTTTCAAATATTCTTTAGCAAATCAAGGAAATTTTAGCAAGAATTGATGTTAATTTTTTAAAAGATGTCCTAAAATTTTAAATTTAATCTTTTTGTACTGGGTGCTAAGCATTAAGTATATTTTCTGCCTCTATTTAGATGGTCATTTTTTTTCTTGTTTGTTCAATCAATGTACCGAGTTGCATGAGAATGTAAGATAATAAATCAACCGTGAATTCCTAGGAAATGTATAATTCATTTGTAATGTTGGCTCCAATACTTTAATTAGATTTATTAGATTCAGTTTTCTAATATTTTGTTTGATACCTATGCAACTTTGCATAAATATATTGAGTGGACAGGTCTTAATTAGATTTTAGAATGGTGATTGTTCCAGCTTCCTCAATTAAAACAGAAGCAAATCCACATTTCCATCTCATTAATGGAACAGACTCCCTCAATGCTCATGGAGTTACAGGGGTCTTGGGAGTTCATACTAAATGTGGACAGCATGGGTCCAGGGACTTTGGTGTCGACGAGCTGAACACCACCACTCACCCCTCTCTGACTAGGGCTGGAATGTGACCAGCTAAGGCCCGCCTTCCCCACCATGATGGTTTGACCCACAGACGGGAAGTCAAAATACAAAATACACCATTCCTTCCTCTTTCCTCAGTCTGCTTTAGTGCGGCTGACACAGCAATAGAAGTAACTAATAGAAACTGTGAATCACCCCATCGGTCTGCAGTGACTTTTCAGTGTGAAGCCAAATCCGCGGCAGTTTCCAGGGCCTAGGGATATGTGGTAAATTTGTCATTGAGCACTTCTAAATGAGCATGTGGGGTGTCTTCTGCTGGATTAAAAATGATATTATTTGGTGAGATTGCTTAGTGATTAAGAGCACTTGCTGCTCTTGCAGAGGACCTAGGTTCAGTTCCCAGAGTCCATATAGTTGTCACAACCATCTGTAACTCTAGTTCCAGGGGACCTGATACCAACTTCTGGACTCAGAGGAGCACCAGGCATGCATGTGGTTCACATGCATACAAGTAAACACTCATAAACATAAAAATAAATGTTGTTTGCAAGTACATATTTATGAAGCATCATGTTTTGCTTCATGCATTGCTTAATAATTAATCAAGCTAATTAACACGCTTTTCAGATTTTTTTTATGTATATGATAAGAAATTTAAGATTTATCCTTTTAGCAATTACAGTTTTTAAAAAAGTTTTCTTTCAGCCGGGAGGTGATGGTGCACGCCCTTAATCCCAGCACTTGGGAGGCAGAGGCAAGTGGATCTTTATGAGTTTGAGGCTAGCCTGATCTACAAAGCAAGTTCCAGGACAGCCAAGACTGTTGTACAGATAAATCCTGTCTCAAAAAACAAACAAAAAAGTTTTTTTAATTAGTTCATTGCCCAAGGTGGTAGGGCTTTTTAAACAAACACACACACACACACACACACACACACACACACACATTTATTTTCTCTGTTCCAGTCTTTCACATCTGAATTCTTTAAAATTCCCATTACTATCCGAGAGGGAGGTTGGAGGCCTGCCTTTAATCCCAGCACTCAGAGGCAGAGGCAGACAGATCTCTGAGTTTGAGGCCAGCCTGGTCTACAGAGTGAGTTCCAGGACAGTCAGAGACCCTTCTGTCTCGAAAAAGAAAGAAAGAAAGAAAGAAAGAAAGAAAGAGAAGAAAGCAACAACAAAAAATTCACATTGTTTTTCACATTTGATTTTTTAAAAAAATTAAGAATTGTTTTTATTTTCCATGTATGAGATTTTTGCCTGCCTGTGTACATGGCAACACGTGTTGCCTGGTGTTCAGGGGTCATAAGACAGCATCAGGTCCCCTGAAACTGGAATTACAGTTAGAAGACACTGTGGGTGCTGGGAACCAAACCTGGGTCCTCTCCAAGAGCAACCAGTGCTCTTAACGGTTGAGCCTCCTCTCCAGCACCCCACATTTGAATTCGCAATCCTCTTAGAGTCCGCCTCTGAATCCCTTATTGAGAAATGTACACTTTTATTTTTCTCTTTGTTATTTGCCACTGTCTTAGCTCCTTTCCCGTCGCCGTGAGAGACTGCTCTAACAAAAGTGACTTAATTGGGGGAAAGGTTCAGTTCAGGTCAATCACCCAAGGTTATGGTCCGCTGGGGAAATCGTGGCCAGGGGAGCTTAGGGTAGCTGTAACATTGCTTCTGCAGTAACGAAATCAGCCAGGAGTCCAGACTGCAGCTCGCTTCTCTTTCCCCACAGACACAGTCTGGGTTCCCAGAGAAGGGCGCCACCCACAGTGGCACCCCAGGTACAAGACGGTTCCCCATGGGCGAGCGTGCTCCAGAGTCTCATCTTCCCGTGAGTCTAGATTTTTCTCAAGTTGATGACGTTTCTCATCACAGTTATGGAATCGTTTCTTGTCACTGTGTGGGGCTCTCTTCAATTAAGCTGCCACACGTACGTGAATTTATTTCAGAGCTGGGTTTTGGGGTTTTGTTGGTTTATTTTGAGACAGGTCTCTCTATGTAGTCCTGCCTGTCTTAGAATTTAGATCAGGCTGGCCTCAAATGTACAGAAATCCTTCTGCCTCTTGATTGTTTCAGAGATTTTTTTTTTTTAAATTCAAATCCCACCTGCCTGCTCCCGTGCTTATGAACTGGTTTTGTAGGATGTCTTAATTTTTAGCTCAGCAAGTTGCTTCCTTACACTTCTGTTTCTGGTTACTTTTGGCAATGAGCAGGCCTTTATATTGCCACATAAGGGTTAGAGTTTACAAGTCTTGTAACATTCCAAGAGATACATGGATTAAGAATGCCCTAAAGTAGAATTTAAATTGGGGAGGACTGACATTTTTGAAAGTAAAATCATCCCAGTTAAGAGCCTGGAATACCTCTCTAATTATTCAGATCTTTATTTATGTCCCGTGTTAAATGTTTATAGTTTTATATAAGAAAATCTTCTGTATTGGTTGTTAATTAACTACTTTTTAAATTAATTAAAATTTTTATTAATGTAAAGAATATAGTTTGTTACTTTAAACGTTATAGAGTTTTTACTCAAATAAAAATGCTCCTTCTTAGTCCCAAATACTGGTATTACAGGCATGTGCTGCTATATGCAGCTGCAATAAATATTTATAAATTGTTTTGGATTAGGGAAATTAGGGAATTTGGTGACTTGTACTATATGCACTATATATAGCTTGGTCTGGTAGATACATAGTAAATTCAAGGATAGCCTGGGCTACATGAGACTGTCTCAAATTTAAAAAAAACAAACAACACAATATATGTATTGTATAAATATATTAGATTTGTTGGAGATTATCTATTATTGCCATTGCTTACTGATCCTACTCAAGTGATCTATAGTTTTGTAAATTTTGGTGCAAAAATATTTTTCTAAGAATTTAACGATTTTAATCAGGTTTCAATATGTAGTTATTCAAACTATTTTTTCTTTCCTCTTCTAGTTTTCTGTTTCTAAGACTTACAGTTCCACCTGCAGAACATTACCACCTAGGGTATCTGTCAGTACGGTGAACATCAGTTAGAATTCCAAACCGATGTGAAGATAGACTCACTGTGAAATTCTCAGACAAGGTCCTTTTACAACCTTGCTTTAGTTTCTCACAAAACTGTAAGGAAAACTTACAGGGAGAGAGTGGTTTAGACACTCGCAGTTTCAGTCCTGTGTTGGCTGGTTCTGAGCCAAGGTGGAGCCATCATGGTGAAGCCATCTAATGGCCAAGGGAAATAGAAAAGAGGGTAGGGAAAAGGGACCAGGGACAAGGTATACTCTCAAGGGTAAGGTTCTAATAACCTAACGGGTTCCCCTCCTACTGCTTTCCAATAATGCTACCTTGGCACCCTCGTGACCTGGTCACTTCTGGATCACTTCGCTGTAGTCCCATCTCTGAACGCAGCATTGAGGATGAAGATTCCAGCAAGAAGCCCTTTTAAAGGTTACTTTTGTGGAAACACCCAGAGCTCACTCCTCCTCACCTCGTGAACAGGCATTTTCTAGTCACTATTGACCCGAATAACCATCCGAGAGGGGAGACTGGGAACAACAGCACTGTAGTGGGAATAAGTCTAATATAGTACAGTATGGCTGGAAGGAAGACACCGAGACAAAGGAAAGCTCTTAAAGGCAACGAGTGAGAAATGTATGCAGTCCGTTCGGCAGGGGTTGGCATCAGCTCATTGGTGGAAGGGTTGTCACTAGGCAAATGTTGTGTTGGGAATATCTTGACTGAAAGTCTGCAGTTTTAAAGACCGTTAAAGATAAACCTGTGGAATCGTGGAATCCGTGGGTACATATGGAGGCATACGGCACACAGGGTTCATGTAGAACAGTGGTTCTCTGCTACATCCACGGCTGTCACGCCAGTGTAGCAGAAATGCTGACTGGACGGACTGTTGCAGTAGGATTGGGGCCTGCACTTCACGGAGTTATGTCCCTGGCTGTCCCTTGGCAATTAGTTGTGGTCATAATGCTACCTGAGTCGCCATTTGCACTGACTCGACCTCGCTATCCTTGGCGCCAATATGGCTGTCTTTTCCTTATTTTTCTGTTCTGTGTGATTCTTGCATCTTGCCAACAAATCAGACTATTCCAGAAAGTTGCTGATACAAACAAGACTGCTGAGGACATTTTGAACTCTGCCCCACCATTCATTAAAGCCTTTAAAGAAGTAGCCAGTTCTGGGAATTGGGAGTCATCGTTAGAATAATTCCTTAATGATGTGGAGCAAAAGGAGTTAATCTTACTAGGAGAAACCTTAGAAGCCTTCTGCAGAAAAACAATTGCAGCAGTCCCCACTAGGCATCTGCCTGGGGAGATACATGCAGTTGCAAACAGGAGGCCTATGAAGCCTTCCTTATGGCCAGAAAAAACCTAGGCTGATAGCAACATCTGAGCCTGAGAGTCGGGGAGGGAGGAGAGTTGAGATTAATGGTGTAAGATGAGTTTCAGAGAAGTTTGAGATCATGAAATTTCCTAGCAGAAAGTTTTCCCAGGAAGACAGTGGCCTTTCCTTCTCACACCCAGGATATTCTGAGCACAAAGTCACTTAGCCCAGCCAGCCACCTGGTACAGACTGAGCAAAAGTCCTTGTACCCAAGTCAAAGCATTTTCAAAGATTCTCTTGTAAACTGTTTTATGCTGTTCTTTTTTATTTTATGAGCTGATGGTGTATGCCTTTGCCAAGTTTTTTGATTGTAAAAGAATATAAACCTTGCGCTGACTGAAGTAAAGTTGCAGCAGCATATTCAACCACATTGAATGTGTCTGTCTGTCATTTCCTGGCCGATTCCTGAATTCTCTTGAGCCTTCTCCCTGATTCTCCCACGGTCTGAGTGGCTCCCCTGAGCCGGTCTGTGGCACCTGTGCTGCGTTTTTTTTTTTTTAATTTTTAATTGAATTTTATTTTGTTTTGGTTTTTCGGGACAGGGTTTCTCTGTGTAGCCCTGACTGTCCTAGAACTCACTCTGTAGACCAGACTGGCCTTGAACTCAGAGATCTACCCGCCTCTGTCTCCAAAGTGCTGGGATTACAGGTGTGTGCCACCATGCCCAGCTACATTTTCTTAATTGATGATATGGGAAGGTCCAGCTCACTGTGGGTGATGCCACCCATGGACTGGTGGTTTCAAGTGGTACAAGAAGGCAGGATGAGCAAGCCATGGAAGCAAGGCAGTAAGCAGGGTTCCTCCACGACATTTGCATTAGCTGCTGCCTCCTGGATCCATCTTGCCCTGAGGTCCTGCCATGACTTCCCTTAGCAATGGAGTGTAACCTGAGAACTGTAAGCTGAAACAAACCCTGTCGCCATAAGTTTGTGGTCACCATGTTTCAGCACAAAAGTGGAAATCCTAGCTGCGACACCATCTTAACCGTAAATGTTATATGTAAAATCCTGGGACTTTTACTTCGTTTACTGTGATAGCAATTGCCTCCTTCCTAAATAAAGAACTTCCTATTCTTATTGGCTGACTTACTGGTACTTTATTAATATCACTTCAGTTCCACTGACATCCCCTTTTGTGTTCAGTGTTTCAGGACTTCCTATGGGCTGGAACCAGGACTATGTATTCTGGTCAATAGACAGGAGTCTTCAACGGATCTTCCAACATCTGGAAAATGCAAGGTCAGGAAACAGAGTTTCTTGGTAGGGGAGAGAGAGGGAGTAAAAGGAGGGAGGTAAAAGAAAAGTGAGTTTGAGCAATGGAGAACAATATTTTGAGCTTTATTTATTCCATGTTTTATATGGGTATTTTACTTACATGTGTGTTTGTGCACCACATGAATGCCTGATACCCACAGAGGCCAGAAGAGGGCATTGGATCCCCTGGCACTGGAGTTACAAATGTTTGTAGACTACCATGTGGGTGTTGGTAGGCAAACTTGGGTCCTCTAGAAGAACAAACACTACTCTTAACTGCTGAGACATCTCTCTAGGCCCCACAGTGTATGTACATATGTGTGTGTGTGTATACTTTTTGTGCGTATGTGCACATGTGTACCACATGTACATGGTGGTCAGCAGACAAGCCACAGGAGTCAGTGCTTTCCGTCTAACATGTGGTTCTTAGGGATCGAACACAGGTCTTCTGGCTTAATGGCAAGCACAGGTTGTGTGTACATGTGTATGTGTGTGTGTCTGCGTGTCTGCAAAACTTGGGTGTCATTTTTGTGGAGTCATCCACATGGATTTTTGAGATAATGCCTCTTACTTGGACTCACTAATTAGCCTTGGCTGTCCAGTGAGCCCCAGGGGACCCACTTTTCTCTGCTTCCCCAGCACTGGGGCACTATGAACCTTTATTTTCATGTGGGTCCTGGGGATGGAACTCAGCTTCTCTCTTTGAATAGCATGTACTTTACTGACTGACTCATACATTTTGCTCTTGGTGGAGGGATTCTTTACACAAACAACTGATGTTTGTGAATGCAAGCCCTCCTTTCATCTCTCCCTTAGACCAAAAGTGTTTTGGAATTGAAACAACCACTCTCTCTCTTCTTACTGATTTTGTGCCTACTGATTCCAAAGAAAATGAAAACATTTCTTTTTGTCAGGTCAACACTTATTGAAATTTTACAAGAGTCCCAAGATTTATTTTCCTCCTCCGTCTCTGACATTGTGGATCGGGAGGCTATCCCACCTTCTTGCTACTGTAAGATGGGAAACAGTTCTTCTGACTCCAGTATGTCTGTATCATCCAACGACAGCTAGAACCTGTCTTATCTTCCAACGTAGAAATTCCGGAGCCATAGTTTACCTGCTTTCTCCCGAAAGGAACCGTCCACATCCACTCCCAGAAGCCAGGACTCATCCCTGCCTACTTTTCAGCTCTCTCCTTTAGTCAGAGGAGAACTGGAAGGACACATATGTCAGAAGGTTTCTACTTTGCGGTCACAAGTGGTGCCTCTGCCCGTGAAGAAATCCTGGGAAATACTCAATCATTTGATGGATGTACAAGGAGTCCCTGAACAAGGGCTCCCCAAAACTCAGTTACCTAAACTCATCCCTCAGAGTGCTGAGCAAAATACCAACCGATCTCCAGATGTTCCATCGTTTCATGTACATGTGAACATTGGGGTGAATTCTGATTTAAGCAGGACAGAAGTGGCACAGCCACTTACCTCAAACAAGCAGTTATAGTCTGAGAATGACTGCCAGGTTCTTAGATACAACCTTTTAGTTATATCAGTGGGCACTCCATCTCCCATTAACATAGTTCGGGAAGAAAACACTTTACTGAAAAAGGATCCAAAGCATGTGTTAGAGCTGAATATAGATCAGAGGGTCCTAGATCTTTCAGAAAAAAGGATTCAGCCACAAAGGGCACAAGTAACTGATATGGAACTGACAGCCCAGGTACCATGCTCAGCCACGGACAGTGTAAAGGTCACTCCGGTGGCATTGCTTCAGGTTATGGGCTTGATGGGAATGGTCCCAGAATCACACTTCAGATAATTGAACCCAAAACAGTAACAAGTCTTCCGCATCCAGCTACGGAATCAAAGAGTATGGCCTCAAGACTGAGTCAAGTTACAGATAATATGAAGGTAACTCCTGTGACCTTGCTTCACATCATGGATTTCATGGGGATGGTGAATGAATTACACCCACATGTCATAGAACCCGCAGGAATAGCCCCAAAGCCACAATACCAAGTCGTGGAATCGGCGAAGGTGGATACATTGCATGGCCACCAAG